>NW_027463610.1:0-79863 GCF_050947455.1 Rhinoderma darwinii
GCATAGAAGCACTGTCTTTGACTTATCTGAAAGTTTCCCAGGCGAGCTATTGACAAGTAAATCCTAGACGCTCGATCTTGGTTACTTTCGCTTTCGCGGCTGGCAGCAAAGTTTAGAACCATGTTTCTGTGAATAACTCTTGAACCGTAAGTCACAGACGCTCGCTCTTGGCTGCATTCGTTTCAGCTCGTGGCAGCCAGTCTAAAAAAAACACTATCTTGGACTTCTCTGGATGTTTCCCAGGCGAGCTATTGGCAGCATGTTCAGAACCACTGTTTCTGAGGCTAATTCTTGAACCGTAAGTCATAGACGCTCGATCTTGGCGGCATTCGTCTCAGCGCCTGGCAATTAGTATAGAAGCACTGTTTCCCACTGTTTCTGAGGCTAATTCTTGAACCGTAAGTCATAGACGCTCGATCTTGGCGGCATTCGTCTCAGCGCCTGGCAATTAGTATAGCAGCACTGTTTCCCACTGTTTCTGAGGCTAATTCTTGAACCGTAAGTCATAGACGCTCGATCTTGGCGGCATTCGTCTCAGCGCCTGGCAATTAGTATAGAAGCACTGTCTTTGACTTCTCTGGATGTTTCCCAGGCGAGCTATTGACAAGTAAATCCTAGACGCTCGATCTTGGTTATTTTCGCTTTCGCGGCTGGCAGCAAAGTTCAGAACCATGTTTCTGTGAATAACTCTGGAACCGTAAGTCACAGACGCTCGCTCTTGGCTGCATTCGTTTCAGCTCGTGGCAGCCAGTCTAAAAAAACACTATCTTGGACTTCTCTGGATGTTTCCCAGGCGAGCTATTGGCAGCATGTTCAGAACCACTGTTTCTGAGGCTAATTCTTGAACCGTAAGTCATAGACGCTCGATCTTGGCGGCATTCGTCTCAGCGCCTGGCAATTAGTATAGAAGCACTGTTTCCCACTTTTTCTGAGGCTAATTCTTGAACCGTAAGTCATAGACGCTCGATCTTGGCGGCATTCGTCTCAGCGCCTGGCAATTAGTATAGAAGCACTGTTTCCCACTGTTTCTGAGGCTAATTCTTGAACCGTAAGTCATAGACGCTCGATCTTGGCGGCATTCGTCTCAGCGCCTGGCAATTAGTATAGCAGCACTGTTTCCCACTGTTTCTGAGGCTAATTCTTGAACCGTAAGTCATAGACGCTCGATCTTGGCGGCATTCGTCTCAGCGCCTGGCAATTAGTATAGAAGCACTGTTTCCCACTGTTTCTGAGGCTAATTCTTGAACCGTAAGTCATTGACGCTCGATCTTGGCGGCATTCGTCTCAGCGCCTGGCAATTAGTATAGCAGCACTGTTTCCCACTGTTTCTGAGGCTAATTCTTGAACCGTAAGTCTTAGACGCTTGATCTTGGCGGCATTCGTCTCAGCGCCTGGCAATTAGTATAGAAGCACTGTCTTTGACTTCTCTGGATGTTTCCCAGGCGAGCTATTCACAAGTAAATCCTAGACGCTCGATCATGGTTACTTTCGCTTTCGCGGCTGGCAGCAAAGTTCAGAACCATGTTTCTGTGAATAACTCTTGAACCGTAAGTCATAGACGCTCGATCTTGGCGGCATTCGTCTCAGCGCCTGGCAATTAGTATAGAAGCACTGTTTCCCACTTTTTCTGAGGCTAATTCTTGAACCGTAAGTCATAGACGCTCGATCTTGGCGGCATTCGTCTCAGCGCCTGGCAATTAGTATAGAAGCACTGTTTCCCACTGTTTCTGAGGCTAATTCTTGAACCGTAAGTCATAGACGCTCGATCTTGGCGGCATTCGTCTCAGCGCCTGGCAATTAGTATAGCAGCACTGTTTCCCACTGTTTCTGAGGCTAATTCTTGAACCGTAAGTCATAGACGCTCGATCTTGGCGGCATTCGTCTCAGCGCCTGGCAATTAGTATAGAAGCACTGTTTCCCACTGTTTCTGAGGCTAATTCTTGAACCGTAAGTCATTGACGCTCGATCTTGGCGGCATTCGTCTCAGCGCCTGGCAATTAGTATAGCAGCACTGTTTCCCACTGTTTCTGAGGCTAATTCTTGAACCGTAAGTCTTAGACGCTTGATCTTGGCGGCATTCGTCTCAGCGCCTGGCAATTAGTATAGAAGCACTGTCTTTGACTTCTCTGGATGTTTCCCAGGCGAGCTATTCACAAGTAAATCCTAGACGCTCGATCATGGTTACTTTCGCTTTCGCGGCTGGCAGCAAAGTTCAGAACCATGTTTCTGTGAATAACTCTTGAACCGTAAGTCACAGACGTTCGCTCTTGGTTGCATTCGTTTCAGCTCGTGGCAGCCAGTCTAAAAAACACTATATTGGACTTCTCTGGATGTTTCCCAGGCGAGCTATTAGCAGCATGTTCAGAACCACTGTTTCTGAGGCTAATTCTTGAACCGTAAGTCATAGACGCTCGATCTTGGCGGCATTCGTCTCAGCGCCTGGCAATTAGTATAGAAGCACTGTTTCCCACTGTTTCTGAGGCTAATTCTTGAACCGTAAGTCTTAGACGCTTGATCTTGGCGGCATTCGTCTCAGCGCCTGGCAATTAGTATAGAAGCACTGTCTTTGACTTCTCTGGATGTTTCCCAGGCAAGCTGTTCACAAGTAAATCCGAGACGCTCGATCTTGGTTACTTTCGCTTTCGCGGCTGGCAGCAAAGTTCAGAACCATGTTTCTGTGAATAACTCTTGAACCGTAAGTCACAGACGCTCGCTCTTGGTTGCATTCGTTTAAGCTCGTGGCAGCCAGTCTAAAAAACACTATATTGGACTTCTCTGGATGTTTCCCAGGTGAGCTATTAGCAGCATGTTCAGAACCACTGTTTCTGAGGCTATTTCTTGAACCGTAAGTCATAGACGCTCGATCTTGGCGGCATTCGTCTCAGCGCCTGGCAATTAGTATAGAAGCACTGTTTCCCACTGTTTCTGAGGCTAATTCTTGAACCGTAAGTCATAGACGCTCGATCTTGGCGGCATTCGTCTCAGCGCCTGGCAATTAGTATAGCAGCACTGTTTCCCACTGTTTCTGAGGCTAATTCTTGAACCGTAAGTCATAGACGCTCGATCTTGGCGGCATTCGTCTCAGCGCCTGGCAATTAGTATAGAAGCACTGTCTTTGACTTCTCTGGATGTTTCCCAGGCGAGCTATTGACAAGTAAATCCTAGACGCTCGATCTTGGTTATTTTCGCTTTCGCGGCTGGCAGCAAAGTTCAGAACCATGTTTCTGTGAATAACTCTAAAACCGTAAGTCACAGACGCTCGCTCTTGGCTGCATTCGTTTCAGCTCGTCGCAGCCAGTCTAAAAAACACTATCTTGGACTTCTCTGGATGTTTCCCAGGCGAGCTATTGGCAGCATGTTCAGAACCACTGTTTCTGAGGCTAATTCTTGAACCGTAAGTCATAGACGCTCGATCTTGGCGGCATTCGTCTCAGCGCCTGGCAATTAGTATAGAAGCACTGTTTCCCACTGTTTCTGAGGCTAATTCTTGAACCGTAAGTCTTAGACGCTTGATCTTGGCGGCATTCGTCTCAGCGCCTGGCAATTAGTATAGAAGCACTGTCTTTGACTTCTCTGGATGTTTCCCAGGCGAGCTATTCACAAGTAAATCCTAGACGCTCGATCTTGGTTACTTTCGCTTTCGCGGCTGGCAGCAAAGTTCAGAACCATGTTTCTGTGAATAACTCTTGAACCGTAAGTCACAGACGCTCGCTCTTGGCTGCATTCGTTTCAGCTCGTGGCAGCCAGTCTAAAAAAACACTAGCTTTGACTTCTCTGGATGTTTCCCAGGCGAGCTATTGGCAGCATGTTCAAAACCACTGTTTCTGAGGCTAATTCTTGAACCGTAAGTCATAGACGCTCGATCTTGGCGGCATTCGTCTCAGCGCCTGGCAATTAGTATAGAAGCACTGTTTCCCACTGTTTCTGAGGCTAATTCTTGAACCGTAAGTCTTAGACGCTTGATCTTGGCGGCATTCGTCTCAGCGCCTGGCAATTAGTATAGAAGCACTGTCTTTGACTTATCTGAAAGTTTCCCAGGCGAGCTATTCACAAGTAAATCCTAGACGCTCGATCTTGGTTATTTTCGCTTTCGCGGCTGGCAGCAAAGTTCAGAACCATGTTTCTGTGAATAACTCTTGAACCGTAAGTGACAGACGCTCGCTCTTGGCTGCATTCGTTTCAGCTCGTGGCAGCCAGTCTAAAAAACACTATTTTGGACTTCTCTGGATGTTTCCCAGGCGAGCTATTGGCAGCATGTTCAGAACCACTGTTTCTGAGGCTAATTCTTGAACCGTAAGTCATAGACGCTCGATCTTGGCGGCATTCGTCTCAGCGCCTGGCAATTAGTATAGAAGCACTGTTTCCCACTGTTTCTGAGGCTAATTCTTGAACCGTAAGTCTTAGACGCTTGATCTTGGCGGCATTCGTCTCAGCGCCTGGCAATTAGTATAGAAGCACTGTCTTTGACTTATCTGAAAGTTTCCCAGGCGAGCTATTCACAAGTAAATCCTAGACGCTCGATCTTGGTTACTTTCGCTTTCGCGGCTGGCAGCAAAGTTCAGAACCATGTTTCTGTGAATAACTCTTGAACCGTAAGTCACAGACGCTCGCTCTTGGCTGCATTCGTTTCAGCTCGTGGCAGCCAGTCTAAAAAAACACTATCTTGGACTTCTCTGGATGTTTCCCAGGCGAGCTATTGGCAGCATGTACAGAACCACTGTTTCTGAGGCTAATTCTTGAACCGTAAGTCATAGACGCTCGATCTTGGCGGCATTCGTCTCAGCGCCTGGCAATTAGTATAGAAGCACTGTTTCCCACTGTTTCTGAGGCTAATTCTTGAACCGTAAGTCATAGACGCTCGATCTTGGCGGCATTCGTCTCAGCGCCTGGCAATTAGTATAGAAGCACTGTCTTTGACTTCTCTGGATGTTTCCCATGCGAGCTTTTGACAAGTAAATCCTAGACGCTCGATCTTGGTTACTTTCGCTTTCGCGGCTGGCAGCAAAGTTCAGAACCATGTTTCTGTGAATAACTCTTGAACCGTAAGTCACAGACGCTCGCTCTTGGCTGCATTCGTTTCAGCTCGTGGCAGCCAGTCTAAAAAAACACTATCTTGGACTTCTCTGGATGTTTCCCAGGCGAGCTATTGGCAGCCGGTTCAAATCCACTGTTTCTGAGGCTAATTCTTGAACCGTAAGTCATAGACGCTCGATCTTGGCGGCATTCGTCTCAGCGCCAGGCAATTAGTATAGAAGCACTGTTTCCCACTGTTTCTGAGGCTAATTCTTGAACCGTAAGTCTTAGACGCTTGATCTTGGCGGCATTCGTCTCAGCGCCTGGCAATTAGCATAGAAGCACTGTCTTTGACTTATCTGAAAGTTTCCCAGGCGAGCTATTGACAAGTAAATCCTAGACGCTCGATCTTGGTTACTTTCGCTTTCGCGGCTGGCAGCAAAGTTTAGAACCATGTTTCTGTGAATAACTCTTGAACCGTAAGTCACAGACGCTCGCTCTTGGCTGCATTCGTTTCAGCTCGTGGCAGCCAGTCTAAAAAAACACTATCTTGGACTTCTCTGGATGTTTCCCAGGCGAGCTATTGGCAGCATGTTCAGAACCACTGTTTCTGAGGCTAATTCTTGAACCGTAAGTCATAGACGCTCGATCTTGGCGGCATTCGTCTCAGCGCCTGGCAATTAGTATAGAAGCACTGTTTCCCACTGTTTCTGAGGCTAATTCTTGAACCGTAAGTCATAGACGCTCGATCTTGGCGGCATTCGTCTCAGCGCCTGGCAATTAGTATAGAAGCACTGTTTCCCACTGTTTCTGAGGCTAATTCTTGAACCGTAAGTCATAGACGCTCGATCTTGGCGGCATTCGTCTCAGCGCCTGGCAATTAGTATAGCAGCACTGTTTCCCACTGTTTCTGAGGCTAATTCTTGAACCGTAAGTCATAGACGCTCGATCTTGGCGGCATTCGTCTCAGCGCCTGGCAATTAGTATAGAAGCACTGTCTTTGACTTCTCTGGATGTTTCCCAGGCGAGCTATTGACAAGTAAATCCTAGACGCTCGATCTTGGTTATTTTCGCTTTCGCGGCTGGCAGCAAAGTTCAGAACCATGTTTCTGTGAATAACTCTGGAACCGTAAGTCACAGACGCTCGCTCTTGGCTGCATTCGTTTCAGCTCGTGGCAGCCAGTCTAAAAAAACACTATCTTGGACTTCTCTGGATGTTTCCCAGGCGAGCTATTGGCAGCATGTTCAGAACCACTGTTTCTGAGGCTAATTCTTGAACCGTAAGTCATAGACGCTCGATCTTGGCGGCATTCGTCTCAGCGCCTGGCAATTAGTATAGAAGCACTGTTTCCCACTTTTTCTGAGGCTAATTCTTGAACCGTAAGTCATAGACGCTCGATCTTGGCGGCATTCGTCTCAGCGCCTGGCAATTAGTATAGAAGCACTGTTTCCCACTGTTTCTGAGGCTAATTCTTGAACCGTAAGTCATAGACGCTCGATCTTGGCGGCATTCGTCTCAGCGCCTGGCAATTAGTATAGCAGCACTGTTTCCCACTGTTTCTGAGGCTAATTCTTGAACCGTAAGTCATAGACGCTCGATCTTGGCGGCATTCGTCTCAGCGCCTGGCAATTAGTATAGAAGCACTGTTTCCCACTGTTTCTGAGGCTAATTCTTGAACCGTAAGTCATTGACGCTCGATCTTGGCGGCATTCGTCTCAGCGCCTGGCAATTAGTATAGCAGCACTGTTTCCCACTGTTTCTGAGGCTAATTCTTGAACCGTAAGTCTTAGACGCTTGATCTTGGCGGCATTCGTCTCAGCGCCTGGCAATTAGTATAGAAGCACTGTCTTTGACTTCTCTGGATGTTTCCCAGGCGAGCTATTGACAAGTAAATCCTAGACGCTCGATCTTGGTTATTTTCGCTTTCGCGGCTGGCAGCAAAGTTCAGAACCATGTTTCTGTGAATAACTCTAAAACCGTAAGTCACAGACGCTCGCTCTTGGCTGCATTCGTTTCAGCTCGTCGCAGCCAGTCTAAAAAACACTATCTTGGACTTCTCTGGATGTTTCCCAGGCGAGCTATTGGCAGCATGTTCAGAACCACTGTTTCTGAGGCTAATTCTTGAACCGTAAGTCATAGACGCTCGATCTTGGCGGCATTCGTCTCAGCGCCTGGCAATTAGTATAGAAGCACTGTTTCCCACTGTTTCTGAGGCTAATTCTTGAACCGTAAGTCTTAGACGCTTGATCTTGGCGGCATTCGTCTCAGCGCCTGGCAATTAGTATAGAAGCACTGTCTTTGACTTCTCTGGATGTTTCCCAGGCGAGCTATTCACAAGTAAATCCTAGACGCTCGATCTTGGTTACTTTCGCTTTCGCGGCTGGCAGCAAAGTTCAGAACCATGTTTCTGTGAATAACTCTTGAACCGTAAGTCACAGACGCTCGCTCTTGGCTGCATTCGTTTCAGCTCGTGGCAGCCAGTCTAAAAAAACACTAGCTTGGACTTCTCTGGATGTTTCCCAGGCGAGCTATTGGCAGCATGTTCAAAACCACTGTTTCTGAGGCTAATTCTTGAACCGTAAGTCATAGACGCTCGATCTTGGCGGCATTCGTCTCAGCGCCTGGCAATTAGTATAGAAGCACTGTTTCCAACTGTTTCTGAGGCTAATTCTTGAACCGTAAGTCTTAGACGCTTGATCTTGGCGGCATTCGTCTCAGCGCCTGGCAATTAGTATAGAAGCACTGTCTTTGACTTATCTGAAAGTTTCCCAGGCGAGCTATTCACAAGTAAATCCTAGACGCTCGATCTTGGTTATTTTCGCTTTCGCGGCTGGCAGCAAAGTTCAGAACCATGTTTCTGTGAATAACTCTTGAACCGTAAGTGACAGACGCTCGCTCTTGGCTGCATTCGTTTCAGCTCGTGGCAGCCAGTCTAAAAAACACTATTTTGGACTTCTCTGGATGTTTCCCAGGCGAGCTATTGGCAGCATGTTCAGAACCACTGTTTCTGAGGCTAATTCTTGAACCGTAAGTCATAGACGCTCGATCTTGGCGGCATTCGTCTCAGCGCCTGGCAATTAGTATAGAAGCACTGTTTCCCACTGTTTCTGAGGCTAATTCTTGAACCGTAAGTCTTAGACGCTTGATCTTGGCGGCATTCGTCTCAGCGCCTGGCAATTAGTATAGAAGCACTGTCTTTGACTTATCTGAAAGTTTCCCAGGCGAGCTATTGACAAGTAAATCCTAGACGCTCGATCTTGGTTACTTTCGCTTTCGCGGCTGGCAGCAAAGTTTAGAACCATGTTTCTGTGAATAACTCTTGAACCGTAAGTCACAGACGCTCGCTCTTGGCTGCATTCGTTTCAGCTCGTGGCAGCCAGTCTAAAAAAACACTATCTTGGACTTCTCTGGATGTTTCCCAGGCGAGCTATTGGCAGCATGTTCAGAACCACTGTTTCTGAGGCTAATTCTTGAACCGTAAGTCATAGACGCTCGATCTTGGCGGCATTCGTCTCAGCGCCTGGCAATGAGTATAGAAGCACTGTTTCCCACTGTTTCTGAGGCTAATTCTTGAACCGTAAGTCATAGACGCTCGATCTTGGCGGCATTCGTCTCAGCGCCTGGCAATTAGTATAGAAGCACTGTCTTTGACTTCTCTGGATGTTTCCCATGCGAGCTATTGACAAGTAAATCCTAGACGCTCGATCTTGGTTACTTTCGCTTTCGCGGCTGGCAGCAAAGTTCAGAACCATGTTTCTGTGAATAACTCTTGAACCGTAAGTCATAGACGCTCGATCTTGGCGGCATTCGTCTCAGCGCCTGGCAATTAGTATAGAAGCACTGTTTCCCACTGTTTCTGAGGCTAATTCTTGAACCGTAAGTCATAGACGCTCGATCTTGGCGGCATTCGTCTCAGCGCCTGGCAATTAGTATAGAAGCACTGTTTCCCACTGTTTCTGAGGCTAATTCTTGAACCGTAAGTCATAGACGCTCGATCTTGGCGGCATTCGTCTCAGCGCCTGGCAATTAGTATAGCAGCACTGTTTCCCACTGTTTCTGAGGCTAATTCTTGAACCGTAAGTCATAGACGCTCGATCTTGGCGGCATTCGTCTCAGCGCCTGGCAATTAGTATAGAAGCACTGTCTTTGACTTCTCTGGATGTTTCCCAGGCGAGCTATTGACAAGTAAATCCTAGACGCTCGATCTTGGTTATTTTCGCTTTCGCGGCTGGCAGCAAAGTTCAGAACCATGTTTCTGTGAATAACTCTGGAACCGTAAGTCACAGACGCTCGCTCTTGGCTGCATTCGTTTCAGCTCGTGGCAGCCAGTCTAAAAAAAACACTATCTTGGACTTCTCTGGATGTTTCCCAGGCGAGCTATTGGCAGCATGTTCAGAACCACTGTTTCTGAGGCTAATTCTTGAACCGTAAGTCATAGACGCTCGATCTTGGCGGCATTCGTCTCAGCGCCTGGCAATTAGTATAGAAGCACTGTTTCCCACTTTTTCTGAGGCTAATTCTTGAACCGTAAGTCATAGACGCTCGATCTTGGCGGCATTCGTCTCAGCGCCTGGCAATTAGTATAGAAGCACTGTTTCCCACTGTTTCTGAGGCTAATTCTTGAACCGTAAGTCATAGACGCTCGATCTTGGCGGCATTCGTCTCAGCGCCTGGCAATTAGTATAGCAGCACTGTTTCCCACTGTTTCTGAGGCTAATTCTTGAACCGTAAGTCATAGACGCTCGATCTTGGCGGCATTCGTCTCAGCGCCTGGCAATTAGTATAGAAGCACTGTTTCCCACTGTTTCTGAGGCTAATTCTTGAACCGTAAGTCATAGACGCTCGATCTTGGCGGCATTCGTCTCAGCGCCTGGCAATTAGTATAGCAGCACTGTTTCCCACTGTTTCTGAGGCTAATTCTTGAACCGTAAGTCTTAGACGCTTGATCTTGGCGGCATTCGTCTCAGCGCCTGGCAATTAGTATAGAAGCACTGTCTTTGACTTCTCTGGATGTTTCCCAGGCGAGCTATTCACAAGTAAATCCTAGACGCTCGATCTTGGTTACTTTCGCTTTCGCGGCTGGCAGCAAAGTTCAGAACCATGTTTCTGTGAATAACTCTTGAACCGTAAGTCACAGACGTTCGCTCTTGGTTGCATTCGTTTCAGCTCGTGGCAGCCAGTCTAAAAAACACTATATTGGACTTCTCTGGATGTTTCCCAGGCGAGCTATTAGCAGCATGTTCAGAACCACTGTTTCTGAGGCTAATTCTTGAACCGTAAGTCATAGACGCTCGATCTTGGCGGCATTCGTCTCAGCGCCTGGCAATTAGTATAGAAGCACTGTTTCCCACTGTTTCTGAGGCTAATTCTTGAACCGTAAGTCTTAGACGCTTGATCTTGGCGGCATTCGTCTCAGCGCCTGGCAATTAGTATAGAAGCACTGTCTTTGACTTCTCTGGATGTTTCCCAGGCAAGCTGTTCACAAGTAAATCCGAGACGCTCGATCTTGGTTACTTTCGCTTTCGCGGCTGGCAGCAAAGTTCAGAACCATGTTTCTGTGAATAACTCTTGAACCGTAAGTCACAGACGCTCGCTCTTGGTTGCATTCGTTTCAGCTCGTGGCAGCCAGTCTAAAAAACACTATATTGGACTTCTCTGGATGTTTCCCAGGTGAGCTATTAGCAGCATGTTCAGAACCACTGTTTCTGAGGCTATTTCTTGAACCGTAAGTCATAGACGCTCGATCTTGGCGGCATTCGTCTCAGCGCCTGGCAATTAGTATAGAAGCACTGTTTCCCACTGTTTCTGAGGCTAATTCTTGAACCGTAAGTCATAGACGCTCGATCTTGGCGGCATTCGTCTCAGCGCCTGGCAATTAGTATAGAAGCACTGTCTTTGACTTCTCTGGATGTTTCACAGGCGAGCTATTGACAAGTAAATCCTAGACGCTCGATCTTGGTTATTTTCGCTTTCGCGGCTGGCAGCAAAGTTCAGAACCATGTTTCTGTGAATAACTCTTGAACCGTAAGTCACAGACGCTCGCTCTTGGCTGCATTCGTTTCAGCTCGTGGCAGCCAGTCTAAAAAAACACTAGCTTGGACTTCTCTGGATGTTTCCCAGGCGAGCTATTGGCAGCATGTTCAAAACCACTGTTTCTGAGGCTAATTCTTGAACCGTAAGTCATAGACGCTCGATCTTGGCGGCATTCGTCTCAGCGCCTGGCAATTAGTATAGAAGCACTGTTTCCCACTGTTTCTGAGGCTAATTCTTGAACCGTAAGTCTTAGACGCTTGATCTTGGCGGCATTCGTCTCAGCGCCTGGCAATTAGTATAGAAGCACTGTCTTTGACTTATCTGAAAGTTTCCCAGGCGAGCTATTCACAAGTAAATCCTAGACGCTCGATCTTGGTTATTTTCGCTTTCGCGGCTGGCAGCAAAGTTCAGAACCATGTTTCTGTGAATAACTCTTGAACCGTAAGTGACAGACGCTCGCTCTTGGCTGCATTCGTTTTAGCTCGTGGCAGCCAGTCTAAAAAACACTATTTTGGACTTCTCTGGATGTTTCCCAGGCGAGCTATTGGCAGCATGTTCAGAACCACTGTTTCTGAGGCTAATTCTTGAACCGTAAGTCATAGACGCTCGATCTTGGCGGCATTCGTCTCAGCGCCTGGCAATTAGTATAGAAGCACTGTTTCCCACTGTTTCTGAGGCTAATTCTTGAACCGTAAGTCTTAGACGCTTGATCTTGGCGGCATTCGTCTCAGCGCCTGGCAATTAGTATAGAAGCACTGTCTTTGACTTATCTGAAAGTTTCCCAGGCGAGCTATTCACAAGTAAATCCTAGACGCTCGATCTTGGTTACTTTCGCTTTCGCGGCTGGCAGCAAAGTTCAGAACCATGTTTCTGTGAATAACTCTTGAACCGTAAGTCACAGACGCTCGCTCTTGGCTGCATTCGTTTCAGCTCGTGGCAGCCAGTCTAAAAAAACACTATCTTGGACTTCTCTGGATGTTTCCCAGGCGAGCTATTGGCAGCATGTACAGAACCACTGTTTCTGAGGCTAATTCTTGAACCGTAAGTCATAGACGCTCGATCTTGGCGGCATTCGTCTCAGCGCCTGGCAATTAGTATAGAAGCACTGTTTCCCACTGTTTCTGAGGCTAATTCTTGAACCGTAAGTCATAGACGCTCGATCTTGGCGGCATTCGTCTCAGCGCCTGGCAATTAGTATAGAAGCACTGTCTTTGACTTCTCTGGATGTTTCCCATGCGAGCTTTTGACAAGTAAATCCTAGACGCTCGATCTTGGTTACTTTCGCTTTCGCGGCTGGCAGCAAAGTTCAGAACCATGTTTCTGTGAATAACTCTTGAACCGTAAGTCACAGACGCTCGCTCTTGGCTGCATTCGTTTCAGCTCGTGGCAGCCAGTCTAAAAAAACACTATCTTGGACTTCTCTGGATGTTTCCCAGGCGAGCTATTGGCAGCATGTTCAGAACCACTGTTTCTGAGGCTAATTCTTGAACCGTAAGTCATAGACGCTCGATCTTGGCGGCATTCGTCTCAGCGCCTGGCAATTAGTATAGAAGCACTGTTTCCCACTGTTTCTGAGGCTAATTCTTGAACCGTAAGTCATAGACGCTCGACCTTGGCGGCATTCGTCTCAGCGCCTGGCAATTAGTATAGAAGCACTGTTTCCCACTGTTTCTGAGGCTAATTCTTGAACCGTAAGTCATAGACGCTCGATCTTGGCGGCATTCGTCTCAGCGCCTGGCAATTAGTATAGCAGCACTGTTTCCCACTGTTTCTGAGGCTAATTCTTGAACCGTAAGTCATAGACGCTCGATCTTGGCGGCATTCGTCTCAGCGCCTGGCAATTAGTATAGAAGCACTGTCTTTGACTTCTCTGGATGTTTCCCAGGCGAGCTATTGACAAGTAAATCCTAGACGCTCGATCTTGGTTATTTTCGCTTTCGCGGCTGGCAGCAAAGTTCAGAACCATGTTTCTGTGAATAACTCTGGAACCGTAAGTCACAGACGCTCGCTCTTGGCTGCATTCGTTTCAGCTCGTGGCAGCCAGTCTAAAAAAACACTATCTTGGACTTCTCTGGATGTTTCCCAGGCGAGCTATTGGCAGCATGTTCAGAACCACTGTTTCTGAGGCTAATTCTTGAACCGTAAGTCATAGACGCTCGATCTTGGCGGCATTCGTCTCAGCGCCTGGCAATTAGTATAGAAGCACTGTTTCCCACTTTTTCTGAGGCTAATTCTTGAACCGTAAGTCATAGACGCTCGATCTTGGCGGCATTCGTCTCAGCGCCTGGCAATTAGTATAGAAGCACTGTTTCCCACTGTTTCTGAGGCTAATTCTTGAACCGTAAGTCATAGACGCTCGATCTTGGCGGCATTCGTCTCAGCGCCTGGCAATTAGTATAGCAGCACTGTTTCCCACTGTTTCTGAGGCTAATTCTTGAACCGTAAGTCATAGACGCTCGATCTTGGCGGCATTCGTCTCAGCGCCTGGCAATTAGTATAGAAGCACTGTTTCCCACTGTTTCTGAGGCTAATTCTTGAACCGTAAGTCATAGACGCTCGATCTTGGCGGCATTCGTCTCAGCGCCTGGCAATTAGTATAGCAGCACTGTTTCCCACTGTTTCTGAGGCTAATTCTTGAACCGTAAGTCTTAGACGCTTGATCTTGGCGGCATTCGTCTCAGCGCCTGGCAATTAGTATAGAAGCACTGTCTTTGACTTCTCTGGATGTTTCCCAGGCGAGCTATTCACAAGTAAATCCTAGACGCTCGATCTTGGTTACTTTCGCTTTCGCGGCTGGCAGCAAAGTTCAGAACCATGTTTCTGTGAATAACTCTTGAACCGTAAGTCACAGACGTTCGCTCTTGGTTGCATTCGTTTCAGCTCGTGGCAGCCAGTCTAAAAAACACTATATTGGACTTCTCTGGATGTTTCCCAGGCGAGCTATTAGCAGCATGTTCAGAACCACTGTTTCTGAGGCTAATTCTTGAACCGTAAGTCATAGACGCTCGATCTTGGCGGCATTCGTCTCAGCGCCTGGCAATTAGTATAGAAGCACTGTTTCCCACTGTTTCTGAGGCTAATTCTTGAACCGTAAGTCTTAGACGCTTGATCTTGGCGGCATTCGTCTCAGCGCCTGGCAATTAGTATAGAAGCACTGTCTTTGACTTCTCTGGATGTTTCCCAGGCAAGCTGTTCACAAGTAAATCCGAGACGCTCGATCTTGGTTACTTTCGCTTTCGCGGCTGGCAGCAAAGTTCAGAACCATGTTTCTGTGAATAACTCTTGAACCGTAAGTCACAGACGCTCGCTCTTGGTTGCATTCGTTTAAGCTCGTGGCAGCCAGTCTAAAAAACACTATATTGGACTTCTCTGGATGTTTCCCAGGTGAGCTATTAGCAGCATGTTCAGAACCACTGTTTCTGAGGCTATTTCTTGAACCGTAAGTCATAGACGCTCGATCTTGGCGGCATTCGTCTCAGCGCCTGGCAATTAGTATAGAAGCACTGTTTCCCACTGTTTCTGAGGCTAATTCTTGAACCGTAAGTCATAGACGCTCGATCTTGGCGGCATTCGTCTCAGCGCCTGGCAATTAGTATAGCAGCACTGTTTCCCACTGTTTCTGAGGCTAATTCTTGAACCGTAAGTCATAGACGCTCGATCTTGGCGGCATTCGTCTCAGCGCCTGGCAATTAGTATAGAAGCACTGTCTTTGACTTCTCTGGATGTCTCCCAGGCGAGCTATTGACAAGTAAATCCTAGACGCTCGATCTTGGTTATTTTCGCTTTCGCGGCTGGCAGCAAAGTTCAGAACCATGTTTCTGTGAATAACTCTAAAACCGTAAGTCACAGACGCTCGCTCTTGGCTGCATTCGTTTCAGCTCGTCGCAGCCAGTCTAAAAAACACTATCTTGGACTTCTCTGGATGTTTCCCAGGCGAGCTATTGGCAGCATGTTCAGAACCACTGTTTCTGAGGCTAATTCTTGAACCGTAAGTCATAGACGCTCGATCTTGGCGGCATTCGTCTCAGCGCCTGGCAATTAGTATAGAAGCACTGTTTCCCACTGTTTCTGAGGCTAATTCTTGAACCGTAAGTCATAGACGCTAGATCATTGCGGCATTCGTCTCAGCGCCTGGCAATTAGTATAGAAGCACTGTCTTTGACTTCTCTGGATGTTTCCCAGGCGAGCTATTGACAAGTAAATCCTAGACGCTCGATCTTGGTTACTTTCGCTTTCGCGGCTGGCAGCAAAGTTCAGAACCATGTTTCTGTGAATAACTCTTGAACCGTAAGTCACAGACGCTCGCTCTTGGCTGCATTCGTTTCAGCTCGTGGCAGCCAGTCTAAAAAACACTATCTTGGACTTCTCTGCATGTTTCCCAGACGAGCTATTGGCAGCATGTTCAGAACCACTGTTTCTGAGGCTAATTCTTGAACAGTAAGTCACAGACGCTCGCTCTTGGCTGCATTCGTTTCAGCTCGTGGCAGCCAGTCTAAAAAACACTGTCTTTGACTTCTCTGGATGTTTCCCAGGCGAGCTATTGACAAGTAAATCCTAGACGCTCGATCTTGGTT
This sequence comes from Rhinoderma darwinii, assembly GCF_050947455.1. NCBI lineage: Eukaryota > Metazoa > Chordata > Amphibia > Anura > Rhinodermatidae > Rhinoderma > Rhinoderma darwinii. Next base: position 15,622 of record NW_027463610.1, read on the forward strand.
ATTTTCGCTTTCGCGGCTGGCAGCAAAGTTCAGAACCATGTTTCTGTGAATAACTCTTGAACCGTAAGTCACAGACGCTCGCTCTTGGCTGCATTCGTTTCAGCTCGTGGCAGCCAGTCTAAAAAAAACACTATCTTGGACTTCTCTGGATGTTTCCCAGGCGAGCAATTGGCAGCATGTTCAGAACCACTGTTTCTGAGGCTAATTCTTGAACCGTAAGTCATAGACGCTCGATCTTGGCGGCATTCGTCTCAGCGCCTGGCAATTAGTATAGAAGCACTGTCTTTGACTTCTCTGGATGTTTCCCAGGCGAGCTATTGACAAGTAAATCCTAGACGCTCGATCTTGGTTATTTTCGCTTTCGCGGCTGGCAGCAAAGTTCAGAACCATGTTTCTGTGAATAACTCTTGAACCGTAAGTCACAGACGCTCGCTCTTGGCTGCATTCGTTTCAGCTCGTGGCAGCCAGTCTAAAAAACACTATGTTGGACTTCTCTGGATGTTTCCCAGGCGAGCTATTGGCAGCATGTTCAGAACCACTGTTTCTGAGGCTAATTCTTGAACCATAAGTCATAGACGCTCGATCTTGGCGGCATTCGTCTCAGCGCCTGGCAATTAGTATAGAAGCACTGTCTTTGACTTCTCTGGATGTTTCCCAGGCGAGCTATTGACAAGTAAATCCTAGACGCTCGATCTTGGTTATTTTCGCTTTCGCGGCTGGCAGCAAAGTTCAGAACCATGTTTCTGTGAATAACTCTTGAACCGTAAGTCACAGACGCTCGCTCTTGGCTGCATTCGTTTCAGCTCGTGGCAGCCAGTCTATAAAACACTATGTTGGACTTCTCTGGATGTTTCCCAGGCGAGCTATTGGCAGCATGTTCAGAACCACTTTTTCTGAGGCTAATTCTTGAACCGTAAGTCATAGACGCTCGATCTTGGCGGCATTCGTCTCAGCGCCTGGCAATTAGTATAGAAGCACTGTCTTTGACTTCTCTGGATGTTTCCCAGGCGAGCTATTGACAAGTAAATCCTAGACGCTCGATCTTGGTTATTTTCACTTTCGCGGCTGGCAGCAAAGTTCAGAACCATGTTTCTGTGAATAACTCTTGAACCGTAAGTCACAGACGCTCGCTCTTGGCTGCATTCATTTCAGCTCCTGGCAGCCAGTCTAAAAAACACTATGTTGGACTTCTCTGGATGTTTCCCAGGCGAGCTATTGGCAGCATGTTCAGAACCACTGTTTCTGAGGCTAATTCTTGAACCGTAAGTCATAGACGCTCGATCTTGGCGGCATTCGTCTCAGCGCCTGGCAATTAGTATAGAAGCACTGTTTCCCACTGTTTCTGAGGCTAATTCTTGAACCGTAAGTCATAGACGCTAGATCTTGGCGGCATTCGTCTCAGCGCCTGGCAATTAGTATAGCAGCACTGTTTCCCACTGTTTCTGAGGCTAATTCTTGAACCGTAAGTCATAGACGCTCGATCTTGGCGGCATTCGTCTCAGCGCCTGGCAATTAGTATAGAAGCACTGTCTTTGACTTCTCTGGATGTTTCCCAGGCGAGCTATTGACAAGTAAATCCTAGACGCTCGATCTTGGTTACTTTCGCTTTCGCGGCTGGCAGCAAAGTTCAGAACCATGTTTCTGTGAATAACTCTTGAACCGTAAGTCACAGACGCTCGCTCTTGGCTGCATGCGTTTCAGCTCGTGGCAGCCAGTCTAAAAAAACACTATCTTGGACTTCTCTGGATGTTTCCCAGGCGAGCTATTGGCAGCATGTTCAGAACCACTGTTTCTGAGGCTAATTCTTGAACCGTAAGTCTTAGACGCTTGATCTTGGCGGCATTCGTCTCAGCGCCTGGCAATTAGTATAGAAGCACTGTCTTTGACTTCTCTGGATGTTTCCCAGGCAAGCTGTTCACAAGTAAATCCGAGACGCTCGATCTTGGTTACTTTCGCTTTCGCGGCTGGCAGCAAAGTTCAGAACCATGTTTCTGTGAATAACTCTTGAACCGTAAGTCACAGACGCTCGCTCTTGGTTGCATTCGTTTCAGCTCGTGGCAGCCAGTCTAAAAAACACTATATTGGACTTCTCTGGATGTTTCCCAGGTGAGCTATTAGCAGCATGTTCAGAACCACTGTTTCTGAGGCTATTTCTTGAACCGTAAGTCATAGACGCTCGATCTTGGCGGCATTCGTCTCAGCGCCTGGCAATTAGTATAGAAGCACTGTTTCCCACTGTTTCTGAGGCTAATTCTTGAACCGTAAGTCATAGACGCTCGATCTTGGCGGCATTCGTCTCAGCGCCTGGCAATTAGTATAGCAGCACTGTTTCCCACTGTTTCTGAGGCTAATTCTTGAACCGTAAGTCATAGACGCTCGATCTTGGCGGCATTCGTCTCAGCGCCTGGCAATTAGTATAGAAGCACTGTCTTTGACTTCTCTGGATGTTTCCCAGGCGAGCTATTGACAAGTAAATCCTAGACGCTCGATCTTGGTTATTTTCGCTTTCGCGGCTGGCAGCAAAGTTCAGAACCATGTTTCTGTGAATAACTCTGGAACCGTAAGTCACAGACGCTCGCTCTTGGCTGCATTCGTTTCAGCTCGTGGCAGCCAGTCTAAAAAACACTATCTTGGACTTCTCTGGATGTTTCCCAGGCGAGCTATTGGCAGCATGTTCAGAACCACTGTTTCTGAGGCTAATTCTTGAACCGTAAGTCATAGACGCTCGATCTTGGCGGCATTCGTCTCAGCGCCTGGCAATTAGTATAGAAGCACTGTTTCCCACTGTTTCTGAGGCTAATTCTTGAACCGTAAGTCTTAGACGCTTGATCTTGGCGGCATTCGTCTCAGCGCCTGGCAATTAGTATAAAAGCACTGTCTTTGACTTCTATGGATGTTTCCCAGGCGAGCTATTCACAAGTAAATCCTAGACGCTCGATCTTGGTTACTTTCGCTTTCGCGGCTGGCAGCAAAGTTCAGAACCATGTTTCTGTGAATAACTCTTGAACCGTAAGTCACAGACGCTCGCTCTTGGTTGCATTCGTTTCAGCTCGTGGCAGCCAGTCTAAAAAACACTATATTGGACTTCTCTGGATGTTTCCCAGGCGAGCTATTAGCAGCATGTTCAGAACCACTGTTTCTGAGGCTAATTCTTGAACCGTAAGTCATAGACGCTCGATCTTGGCGGCATTCGTCTCAGCGCCTGGCAATTAGTATAGAAGCACTGTCTTTGACTTCTCTGGATGTTTCCCAGGCGAGCTATTGACAAGTAAATCCTAGACGCTCGATCTTGGTTATTTTCGCTTTCGCGGCTGGCAGCAAAGTTCAGAACCATGTTTCTGTGAATAACTCTTAAACCGTAAGTCACAGACGCTCGCTCTTGGCTGCATTCGTTTCAGCTCGTCGCAGCCAGTCTAAAAAACACTATCTTGGACTTCTCTGGATGTTTCCCAGGCGAGCTATTGGCAGCATGTTCAGAACCACTGTTTCTGAGGCTAATTCTTGAACCGTAAGTCATAGACGCTCGATCTTGGCGGCATTCGTCTCAGCGCCTGGCAATTAGTATAGAAGCACTGTTTCCCACTGTTTCTGAGGCTAATTCTTGAACCGTAAGTCTTAGACGCTTGATCTTGGCGGCATTCGTCTCAGCGCCTGGCAATTAGTATAGAAGCACTGTCTTTGACTTCTCTGGATGTTTCCCAGGCGAGCTATTCACAAGTAAATCCTAGACGCTCGATCTTGGTTACTTTCGCTTTCGCGGCTGGCAGCAAAGTTCAGAACCATGTTTCTGTGAATAACTCTTGAACCGTAAGTCACAGACGCTCGCTCTTGGTTGCATTCGTTTCAGCTCGTGGCAGCCAGTCTAAAAAACACTATATTGGACTTCTCTGGATGTTTCCCAGGCGAGCTATAAGCAGCATGTTCAGAACCACTGATCCTGAGGCTAATTCTTGAACCGTAAGTCATAGACGCTCGATCTTGGAGGCATTCGTCTCAGCGCCTGGCAATTAGTATAGAAGCACTGTCTTTGACTTCTCTGGATGTTTCCCAGGCGAGCTATTGACAAGTAAATCCTAGACGCTCGATCTTGGTTACTTTCGCTTTCGCGGCTGGCAGCAAAGTTCAGAACCATGTTTCTGTGAATAACTCTTGAACCGTAAGTCACAGACGCTCGCTCTTGGTTGCATTCGTTTCAGCTCGTGGCAACCAGTCTAAAAAACACTATATTGGACTTCTCTGGATGTTTCTCAGGCGAGCTATTAGCAGCATGTTCAGAACCACTGTTTCTGAGGCTATTTCTTGAACCGTAAGTCATAGACGCTCGATCTTGGCGGCATTCGTCTCAGCGCCTGGCAATTAGTATAGAAGCACTGTTTCCCACTGTTTCTGAGGCTAATTCTTGAACCGTAAGTCATAGACGCTCGATCTTGGCGGCATTCGTCTCAGCGCCTGGCAATTAGTATAGCAGCACTGTTTCCCACTGTTTCTGAGGCTAATTCTTGAACCGTAAGTCTTAGACGCTTGATCTTGGCGGCATTCGTCTCAGCGCCTGGCAATTAGTATAGAAGCACTGTCTTTGACTTCTCTGGATGTTTCCCAGGCGAGCTATTCACAAGTAAATCCTAGACGCTCGATCTTGGTTATTTTCGCTTTCGCGGCTGGCAGCAAAGTTCAGAACCATGTTTCTGTGAATAACTCTTGAACCGTAAGTCACAGACGCTCGCTCTTGGCTGCATTCGTTTCAGCTCGTGGCAGCCAGTCTAAAAAACACTATGTTGGACTTCTCTGGATGTTTCCCAGGCGAGCTATTTGCAGCATGTTCAGAACCACTGTTTCTGAGGCTAATTCTTGAACCGTAAGTCATAGACGCTCGATCTTGGCGGCATTCGTCTCAGCGCCTGGCAATTAGTATAGAAGCACTGTCTTTGACTTCTCTGGATGTTTCCCAGGCGAGCTATTGACAAGTAAATCCTAGACGCTCGATCTTGGTTATTTTCGCTTTCGCGGCTGGCAGCAAAGTTCAGAACCATGTTTCTGTGAATAACTCTTGAACCGTAAGTCACAGACGCTCGCTCTTGGCTGCATTCGTTTCAGCTCGTGGCAGCCAGTCTAAAAAAACACTATCTTGGACTTCTCTGGATGTTTCCCAGGCGAGCAATTGGCAGCATGTTCACAACCACTGTTTCAGAGGCTAATTCTTGAACCGTAAGTCATAGACGCTCGATCTTGGCGGCATTCGTCTCAGCGCCTGGCAATTAGTATAGAAGCACTGTCTTTGACTTCTCTGGATGTTTCCCAGGCGAGCTATTGGCAGCATGTTCAGAACCACTGTTTCTGAGGCTAATTCTTGAACCGTAAGTCATAGACGCTCGATCTTGGCTGCATTCGTCTCAGCGCCTGGCAATTAGTATAGAAGCACTGTCTTTGACTTCTCTGGATATTTCCCAGGCGAGCTATTGACAAGTAAATCCTAGACGCTCGATCTTGGTTATTTTCGCTTTCGCGGCTGGCAGCAAAGTTCAAAACCATGTTTCTGTGAATAACTCTTGAACCGTAAGTCACAGACGCTCGCTCTTGGCTGCATTCGTTTCAGCTCGTGGCAGCCAGTCTAAAAAACACTATCTTGGACTTCTCTGCATGTTTCCCAGGCGAGCTATTGGCAGCATGTTCAGAACCACTGTTTCTGAGGCTAATTCTTGAACCGTAAGTCACAGACGCTCGCTCTTGGCTGCATTCGTTTCAGCTCGTGGCAGCCAGTCTAAAAAACACTGTCTTTGACTTCTCTGGATGTTTCCCAGGCGAGCTATTGACAAGTAAATCCTAGACGCTCGATCTTGGTTATTTTCGCTTTCGCGGCTGGCAGCAAAGTTCAGAACCATGTTTCTGTGAATAACTCTTGAACCGTAAGTCACAGACGCTCGCTCTTGGCTGCATTCGTTTCAGCTCGTGGCAGTCAGTCTAAAAAACACTATCTTGGACTTCTCTGGATGTTTCCCAGGCGAGCTATTGGCAGCATGTTCAGAACCACTGTTTCTGAGGCTAATTCTTGAACCGTAAGTCATAGACGCTCGATCTTGGCGGCATTCGTCTCAGCGCCTGGCAATTAGTATAGAAGCACTGTTTCCCACTGTTTCTGAGGCTAATTCTTGAACCGTAAGTCATAGACGCTCGATCTTGGCGGCATTCGTCTCAGCGCCTGGCAATTAGTATAGAAGCACTGTCTTTGACTTATCTCAAAGTTTCCCAGGCGAGCTATTGACAAGTAAATCCTAGACGCTCGATCTTGGTTACTTTCGCTTTCGCGGCTGGCAGCAAAGTTCAGAACCATGTTTCTGTGAATAACTCTTGAACCGTAAGTCACAGACGCTCGCTCTTGGCTGCATTCGTTTCAGCTCGTGGCAGCCAGTCTAAAAAAACACTATCTTGGACTTCTCTGGATGTTTCCCAGGCGAGCTATTGGCAGCATGTTCAGAACCACTGTTTCTGAGGCTAATTCTTGAACCGTAAGTCTTAGACGCTTGATCTTGGCGGCATTCGTCTCAGCGCCTGGCAATTAGTATAGAAGCACTGTCTTTGACTTATCTCAAAGTTTCCCAGGCGAGCTACTCACAAGTAAATCCTAGACGCTCGATCTTGGTTACTTTCGCTTTCGCGGCTGGCAGCAAAGTTCAGAACCATGTTTCTGTGAATAACTCTTGAACCGTAAGTCACAGACGCTCGCTCTTGGCTGCATTCGTTTCAGCTCGTGGCAGCCAGTCTAAAAAAATACTATCTTGGACTTCTCTGGATGTTTCCCAGGCGAGCTATTGGCAGCATGTTCAGAACCACTGTTTCTGAGGCTAATTCTTGAACCGTAAGTCATAGACGCTCGATCTTGGCGGCATTCGTCTCAGCGCCTGGCAATTAGTATAGAAGCACTGTTTCCCACTGTTTCTGAGGCTAATTCTTGAACCGTAAGTCATAGACGCTCGATCTTGGCGGCATTCGTCTCAGCGCCTGGCAATTAGTATAGAAGCACTGTCTTTGACTTCTCTGGATGTTTCCCAGGCGAGCTATTGACAAGTAAATCCTAGACGCTCGATCTTGGTTACTTTCGCTTTCGCGGCTGGCAGCAAAGTTCAGAACCATGTTTCTGTGAATAACTCTTGAACCGTAAGTCACAGACGCTCGCTCTTGGCTGCATTCGTTTCAGCTCGTGGCAGCCAGTCTAAAAAAACACTATCTTGGACTTCTCTGGATGTTTCCCAGGCGAGCTATTGGCAGCATGTTCAGAACCACTGTTTCTGAGGCTAATTCTTGAACCGTAAGTCATAGACGCTCGATCTTGGCGGCATTCGTCTCAGCGCCTGGCAATTAGTATAGAAGCACTGTTTCCCACTGTTTCTGAGGCTAATTCTTGAACCGTAAGTCATAGACGCTCGATCTTGGCGGCATTCGTCTCAGCGCCTGGCAATTAGTATAGAAGCACTGTCTTTGACTTCTCTGGATGTTTCCCAGGCGAGCTATTGACAAGTAAATCCTAGATGCTCGATCTTGGTTACTTTCGCTTTCGCGGCTGGCAGCAAAGTTCAGAACCATGTTTCTGTGAATAACTCTTGAACCGTAAGTCACAGACGCTCGCTCTTGGCTGCATTCGTTTCAGCTCGTGGCAGCCAGTCTAAAAAAACACTATCTTGGACTTCTCTGGATGTTTCCCAGGCGAGCTATTGGTAGCCGGTTCAAAACCACTGTTTCTGAGGCTAATTCTTGAACCGTAAGTCATAGACGCTCGATCTTGGCGGCATTCGTCTCAGCGCCTGGCAGTTAGTATAGAAGCACTGTTTCCCACTGTTTCTGAGGCTAATTCTTGAACCGTAAGTCTTAGACGCTTGATCTTGGCGGCATTCGTCTCAGCGCCTGGCAATTAGTATAGAAGCACTGTCTTTGACTTCTCTGGATGTTTCCCAGGCGAGCTATTGACAAGTAAATCCTAGACGCTCGATCTTGTTTACTTTCGCTTTCGCGGCTGGCAGCAAAGTTCAGAACAATGTTTCTGTGAATAACTCTTGAACCGTAAGTCACAGACGCTCGCTCTTGGCTGCATGCGTTTCAGCTCGTGGCAGCCAGTCTAAAAAAACACTATCTTGGACTTCTCTGGATGTTTCCCAGGCGAGCTATTGGCAGCATGTTCAGAACCACTGTTTCTGAGGCTAATTCTTGAACCGTAAGTCATAGACGCTCGATCTTGGCGGCATTCGTCTCAGCGCCTGGCAATTAGTATAGAAGCATTGTTTCCCACTGTTTCTGAGGCTAATTCTTGAACCGTAAGTCATAGACGCTCGATCTTGGCGGCATTCGTCTCAGCGCCTGGCAATTAGTATAGAAGCACTGTCTTTGACTTCTCTGGATGTTTCCCAGGCGAGCTATTGACAAGTAAATCCTAGACGCTCGATCTTGGTTATTTTCGCTTTCGCGGCTGGCAGCAAAGTTCAGAACCATGTTTCTGTGAATAACTCTTGAACCGTAAGTCACAGACGCTCGCTCTTGGCTGCATGCGTTTCAGCTCGTGGCAGCCAGTCTAAAAAAACACTATCTTGGACTTCTCTGGATGTTTCCCAGGCGAGCTATTGGCAGCATGTTCAGAACCACTGTTTCTGAGGCTAATTCTTGAACCGTAAGTCATAGACGCTCGATCTTGGCGGCATTCGTCTCAGCGCCTGGCAATTAGTATAGAAGCATTGTTTCCCACTGTTTCTGAGGCTAATTCTTGAACCGTAAGTCATAGACGCTCGATCGTGGCGGCATTCGTCTCAGCGCCTGGCAATTAGTATAGAAGCACTGTCTTTGACTTCTCTGGATGTTTCCCAGGCGAGCTATTGACAAGTAAATCCTAGACGCTCGATCTTGGTTATTTTCGCTTTCGCGGCTGGCAGCAAAGTTCAGAACCATGTTTCTGTGAATAACTCTTGAACCGTAAGTCACAGACGCTCGCTCTTGGCTGCATGCGTTTCAGCTCGTGGCAGCCAGTCTAAAAAAACACTATCTTGGACTTCTCTGGATGTTTCCCAGGCGAGCTATTGGCAGCATGTTCAGAACCACTGTTTCTGAGGCTAATTCTTGAACCGTAAGTCATAGACGCTCGATCTTGGCGGCATTCGTCTCAGCGCCTGGCAATTAGTATAGAAGCATTGTTTCCCACTGTTTCTGAGGCTAATTCTTGAACCGTAAGTCATAGACGCTCGATCGTGGCGGCATTCGTCTCAGCGCCTGGCAATTAGTATAGAAGCACTGTCTTTGACTTCTCTGGATGTTTCCCAGGCGAGCTATTGACAAGTAAATCCTAGACGCTCGATCTTGGTTATTTTCGCTTTCGCGGCTGGCAGCAAAGTTCAGAACCATGTTTCTGTGAATAACTCTTGAACCGTAAGTCACAGACGCTCGCTCTTGGCTGCATGCGTTTCAGCTCGTGGCAGCCAGTCTAAAAAAACACTATCTTGGACTTCTCTGGATGTTTCCCAGGCGAGCTATTGGCAGCATGTTCAGAACCACTGTTTCTGAGGCTAATTCTTGAACCGTAAGTCATAGACGCTCGATCTTGGCGGCATTCGTCTCAGCGCCTGGCAATTAGTATAGAAGCATTGTTTCCCACTGTTTCTGAGGCTAATTCTTGAACCGTAAGTCATAGACGCTCGATCGTGGCGGCATTCGTCTCAGCGCCTGGCAATTAGTATAGAAGCACTGTCTTTGACTTCTCTGGATGTTTCCCAGGCGAGCTATTGACAAGTAAATCCTAGACGCTCGATCTTGGTTATTTTCGCTTTCGCGGCTGGCAGCAAAGTTCAGAACCATGTTTCTGTGAATAACTCTTGAACCGTAAGTCACAGACGCTCGCTCTTGGCTGCATGCGTTTCAGCTCGTGGCAGCCAGTCTAAAAAAACACTATCTTGGACTTCTCTGGATGTTTCCCAGGCGAGCTATTGGCAGCATGTTCAGAACCACTGTTTCTGAGGCTAATTCTTGAACCGTAAGTCATAGACGCTCGATCTTGGCGGCATTCGTCTCAGCGCCTGGCAATTAGTATAGAAGCACTCTTTCCCACTGTTTCTGAGGCTAATTCTTGAACCGTAAGTCATAGACGCTCGATCTTGGCGGCATTCGTTTTAGCGCCTGGCAATTAGTATAGAAGCACTGTTTCCCACTGTTTCTGAGGCTAATTCTTGAACCGTAAGTCTTAGACGCTTGATCTTGGCGGCATTCGTCTCAGCGCCTGGCAATTAGTATAGAAGCACTGTCTTTGACTTATCTCAAAGTTTCCCAGGCGAGCTATTCACAAGTAAATCCTAGACGCTCGATCTTGGTTACTTTCGCTTTCGCGGCTGGCAGCAAAGTTCAGAACCATGTTTCTGTGAATAACTCTTGAACCGTAAGTCACAGACGCTCGCTCTTGGCTGCATGCGTTTCAGCTCGTGGCAGCCAGTCTAAAAAAACACTATCTTGGACTTCTCTGGATGTTTCCCAGGCGAGCTATTGGCAGCATGTTCAGAACCACTGTTTCTGAGGCTAATTCTTGAACCGTAAGTCATAGACGCTCGATCTTGGCGGCATTCGTCTCAGCGCCTGGCAATTAGTATAGAAGCATTGTTTCCCACTGTTTCTGAGGCTAATTCTTGAACCGTAAGTCATAGACGCTCGATCGTGGCGGCATTCGTCTCAGCGCCTGGCAATTAGTATAGAAGCACTGTCTTTGACTTCTCTGGATGTTTCCCAGGCGAGCTATTGACAAGTAAATCCTAGACGCTCGATCTTGGTTATTTTCGCTTTCGCGGCTGGCAGCAAAGTTCAGAACCATGTTTCTGTGAATAACTCTTGAACCGTAAGTCACAGACGCTCGCTCTTGGCTGCATGCGTTTCAGCTCGTGGCAGCCAGTCTAAAAAAACACTATCTTGGACTTCTCTGGATGTTTCCCAGGCGAGCAATTGGCAGCATGTTCAGAACCACTGTTTCTGAGGCTAATTCTTGAACCGTAAGTCATAGACGCTCGATCTTGGCGGCATTCGTCTCAGCGCCTGGCAATTAGTATAGAAGCACTCTTTCCCACTGTTTCTGAGGCTAATTCTTGAACCGTAAGTCATAGACGCTCGATCTTGGCGGCATTCGTTTTAGCGCCTGGCAATTAGTATAGAAGCACTGTTTCCCACTGTTTCTGAGGCTAATTCTTGAACCGTAAGTCTTAGACGCTTGATCTTGGCGGCATTCGTCTCAGCGCCTGGCAATTAGTATAGAAGCACTGTCTTTGACTTATCTCAAAGTTTCCCAGGCGAGCTATTCACAAGTAAATCCTAGACGCTCGATCTTGGTTACTTTCGCTTTCGCGGCTGACAGCAAAGTTCAAAACCATGTTTCTGTGAATAACCCTTGAACCGTAAGTCACAGACGCTCGCTCTTGGCTGCATTCGTTTCAGCTCGTGGCAGCCAGTCTAAAAAAACACTATCTTGGACTTCTCTGGATGTTTCCCAGGCGAGCTATTGGCAGCATGTTCAGAACCACTGTTTCTGAGGCTAATTCTTGAACCGTAAGTCTTAGACGCTTGATCTTGGCGGCATTCGTCTCAGCGCCTGGCAATTAGTATAGAAGCACTGTCTTTGACTTCTCTGGATGTTTCCCAGGCGAGCTATTCACAAGTAAATCCTAGACGCTCGATCTTGGTTACTTTCGCTTTCGCGGCTGGCAGCAAAGTTCAGAACCATGTTTCTGTGAATAACTCTTGAACCGTAAGTCACAGACGCTCGCTCTTGGCTGCATTCGTTTCAGCTCGTGGCAGTCAGTCTAAAAAACACTATCTTGGACTTCTCTGGATGTTTCCCAGGCGAGCTATTGGCAGCATGTTCAGAACCACTGTTTCTGAGGCTAATTCTTGAACCGTAAGTCATAGAAGCTCGATCTTGGCGGCATTCGTCTCAGCGCCTGGCAATTAGTATAGAAGAACTGTTTCTGAGGCTAATTCTTGAACCGTAAGTCTTAGACGCTTGATCTTGGCGGCATTCGTCTCAGCGCCTGGCAATTAGTATAGCTGCACTGTCTTTGACTTCTCTGGATGTTTTCCAGGCGAGCTATTCACAAGTAAATCCTAGACGCTCGATCTTGGTTGCTTTCGCTTTCGCGGCTGGCAGCAAAGTTCAGAACCATGTTTCTGTGAATAACTCTTGAACCGTAAGTCACAGACGCTCGCTCTTGGCTGCATTCGTTTCAGCTCGTGGCAGCTAGTCTAAAAAACACTATCTTGGACTTCTCTGGATGTTTCCCAGTCGAGCTATTGGCAGCATGTTCAGAACCACTGTTTCTGAGGCTAATTCTTGAACCGTAAGTCATAGACGCTCGATCTTGGCGGCATTCGTCTCAGCGCCTGGAATTAGTATAGAAGCACTGTTTCCCACTGTTTCTGAGGCTAATTCTTGAACCGTAAGTCATAGACGCTCGATCTTGGCGGCATTCGTCTCAGCGCCTGGCAATTAGTATAGAAGCACTGTCTTTGACTTCACTGGATGTTTCCCAGGCGAGCTATTGACAAGTAAATCCTAGACGCTCGATCTTGGTTATTTTCGCTTTCGCGGCTGGCAGCAAAGTTCAGAACCATGTTTCTGTGAATAAACTCTTGAACCGTAAGTAATAGACGCTCGCTCTTGGCTGCATTCGTTTCAGCTCGTGGCAGCCAGTCTAAAAAACACTATCTTGGACTTCTCTGGATGTTTCCCATGCGAGCTATTGGCAGCATGTTCAGAACCACTGTTTCTGAGGCTAATTCTTGAACCGTAAGTCATAGACGCTCGATCTTGGCGGCATTCGTCTCAGCGCCTGGCAATTAGTATAGAAGCACTGTTTCCCACTGTTTCTGAGGCTAATTCTTGAACCGTAAGTCTTAGACGCTTGATCTTGGCGGCATTCGTCTCAGCGCCTGGCAATTAGTATGGAAGCACTGTCTTTGACTTCTCTGGATGTTTCCCAGGCGAGCTATTCACAAGTAAATCCTAGACGATCGATCTTGGTTACTTTCGCTTTCGCGGCTGGCAGCAAAGTTCAGAACCATGTTTCTGTGAATAACTCTTGAACCGTAAGTCACAGACGCTCGCTCTTGGCTGCATTCGTTTCAGCTCGTGGCAGTCAGTCTAAAAAACACTATCTTGGACTTCTCTGGATGTTTCCCAGGCGAGCTATTGGCAGCATGTTCAGAACCACTGTTTCTGAGGCTAATTCTTGAACCGTAAGTCATAGACGCTCGATCTTGGCGGCATTCGTCTCAGCGCCTGGCAATTAGTATAGAAGCACTGTTTCCCACTGTTTCTGAGGCTAATTCTTGAACCGTAAGTCTTAGACGCTTGATCTTGGCGGCATTCGTCTCAGCGCCTGGCAATTAGTATAGCTGCACTGTCTTTGACTTCTCTGGATGTTTTCCAGGCGAGCTATTCACAAGTAAATCCTAGACGCTCGATCTTGGTTGCTTTCGCGGCTGGCAGCAAAGTTCCGAACCATGTTTCTGTGAATAACTCTTGAACCGTAAGTCACAGACGCTCGCTCTTGGCTGCATTCGTTTCAGCTCGTGGCAGATAGTCTAAAAAACACTATCTTGGACTTCTCTGGATGTTTCCCAGGCGAGCTATTGGCAGCATGTTCAGAACCACTGTTTCTGAGGCTAATTCTTGAACCGTAAGTCATAGACACTCGATCTTGGCGGCATTCGTCTCAGCGCCTGGAAATTAGTATAGAAGCACTGTTTCCCACTGTTTCTGAGGCTAATTCTTGAACCGTAAGTCATAGACGCTCGATCTTGGCGGCATTCGTCTCAGCGCCTGGCAATTAGTATAGAAGCACTGTCTTTGACTTCACTGGATGTTTCCCAGGCGAGCTATTGACAAGTAAATCCTAGACGCTCGATCTTGGTTATTTTCGCTTTCGCGGCTGGCAGCAAAGTTCAGAACCATGTTTCTGTGAATAACTCTTGAACCGTAAGTAATAGGCGCTCTTGGCTGCATTCGTTTCAGCTCGTGGCAGCCAGTCTAAAAAACACTATCTTGGACTTCTCTGGATGTTTCCCAGGCGAGCAATTGGCAGCATGTTCAGAACCACTGTTTCTGAGGCTAATTCTTGAACCGTAAGTCTTAGACGCTTGATCTTGGCGGCATTCGTCTCAGCGCCTGGCAATTAGTATAGAAGCACTCTTTCCCACTGTTTCTGAGGCTAATTCTTGAACCGTAAGTCATAGACGCTCGATCTTGGCGGCATTCGTTTTAGCGCCTGGCAATTAGTATAGAAGCACTGTTTCCCACTGTTTCTGAGGCTAATTCTTGAACCGTAAGTCTTAGACGCTTGATCTTGGCGGCATTCGTCTCAGCGCCTGGCAATTAGTATAGAAGCACTGTCTTTGACTTATCTCAAAGTTTCCCAGGCGAGCTATTCACAAGTAAATCCTAGACGCTCGATCTTGGTTACTTTCGCTTTCGCGGCTGACAGCAAAGTTCAGAACCATGTTTCTGTGAATAACTCTTGAACCGTAAGTCACAGACGCTCGCTCTTGGCTGCATTCGTTTCAGCTCGTGGCAGCCAGTCTAAAAAAACACTATCTTGGACTTCTCTGGATGTTTCCCAGGCGAGCTATTGGCAGCATGTTCAGAACCACTGTTTCTGAGGCTAATTCTTGAACCGTAAGTCTTAGACGCTTGATCTTGGCGGCATTCGTCTCAGCGCCTGGCAATTAGTATAGAAGCACTGTCTTTGACTTCTCTGGATGTTTCCCAGGCGAGCTATTCACAAGTAAATCCTAGACGCTCGATCTTGGTTACTTTCGCTTTCGCGGCTGGCAGCAAAGTTCAGAACCATGTTTCTGTGAATAACTCTTGAACCGTAAGTCACAGACGCTCGCTCTTGGCTGCATTCGTTTCAGCTCGTGGCAGTCAGTCTAAAAAACACTATCTTGGACTTCTCTGGATGTTTCCCAGGCGAGCTATTGGCAGCATGTTCAGAACCACTGTTTCTGAGGCTAATCTTGAACCGTAAGTCATAGACGCTCGATCTTGGCGGCATTCGTCTCAGCGCCTGGCAATTAGTATAGAAGAACTGTTTCTGAGGCTAATTCTTGAACCGTAAGTCTTAGACGCTTGATCTTGGCGGCATTCGTCTCAGCGCCTGGCAATTAGTATAGCTGCACTGTCTTTGACTTCTCTGGATGTTTTCCAGGCGAGCTATTCACAAGTAAATCCTAGACGCTCGATCTTGGTTGCTTTCGCTTTCGCGGCTGGCAGCAAAGTTCAGAACCATGTTTCTGTGAATAACTCTTGAACCGTAAGTCACAGACGCTCGCTCTTGGCTGCATTCGTTTCAGCTCGTGGCAGCTAGTCTAAAAAACACTATCTTGGACTTCTCTGGATGTTTCCCAGTCGAGCTATTGGCAGCATGTTCAGAACCACTGTTTCTGAGGCTAATTCTTGAACCGTAAGTCATAGACGCTCGATCTTGGCGGCATTCGTCTCAGCGCCTGGAAATTAGTATAGAAGCACTGTTTCCCACTGTTTCTGAGGCTAATTCTTGAACCGTAAGTCATAGACGCTCGATCTTGGCGGCATTCGTCTCAGCGCCTGGCAATTAGTATAGAAGCACTGTCTTTGACTTCACTGGATGTTTCCCAGGCGAGCTATTGACAAGTAAATCCTAGACGCTCGATCTTGGTTATTTTCGCTTTCGCGGCTGGCAGCAAAGTTCAGAACCATGTTTCTGTGAATAACTCTTGAACCGTAAGTAATAGACGCTCGCTCTTGGCTGCATTCGTTTCAGCTCGTGGCAGCCAGTCTAAAAAACACTATCTTGGACTTCTCTGGATGTTTCCCATGCGAGCTATTGGCAGCATGTTCAGAACCACTGTTTCTGAGGCTAATTCTTGAACCGTAAGTCATAGACGCTCGATCTTGGCGGCATTCGTCTCAGCGCCTGGCAATTAGTATAGAAGCATTGTTTCCCACTGTTTCTGAGGCTAATTCTTGAACCGTAAGTCATAGACGCTCGATCTTGGCGGCATTCGTCTCAGCGCCTGGCAATTAGTATAGAAGCACTGTCTTTGACTTCTCTGGATGTTTCCCAGGCGAGCTATTGACAAGTAAATCCTAGACGCTCGATCTTGGTTACTTTCGCTTTCGCGGCTGGCAGCAAAGTTCAGAACCATGTTTCTGTGAATAACTCTTGAACCGTAAGTGACAGACGCTCGCTCTTGGCTGCATTCGTTTCAGCTCGTGGCAGTCAGTCTAAAAAACACTATCTTGGACTTCTCTGGATGTTTCCCAGGCGAGCTATAGGCAGCATGTTCAGAACCACTGTTTCTGAGGCTAATTCTTGAACCGTAAGTCATAGACGCTCGATCTTGGCGGCATTCGTCTCAGCGCCTGGCAATTAGTATAGAAGCACTGTCTTTGACTTCTCTGGATGTTTCCCAGGCGAGCTATTGACAAGTAAATCCTAGACGCTCGATCTTGGTTACTTTCGCTTTCGCGGCTGGCAGCAAAGTTCAGAACCATGTTTCTGTGAATAACTCTTGAACCGTAAGTCACAGACGCTTGCTCTTGGCTGCATTCGTTTCAGCTCGTGGCAGTCAGTCTAAAAAACACTATCTTGGACTTCTCTGGATGTTTCCCAGGCGAGCTATTGGCAGCATGTTCAGAACCACTGTTTCTGAGGCTAATTCTTGAACCGTAAGTCATAGACGCTCGATCTTGGCGGCATTCGTATCAGCGCCTGGCAATTAGTATAGAAGCACTGTTTCCCACTGTTTCTGAGGCTAATTCTTGAACCGTAAGTCTTAGACGCTTGATCTTGGCGGCATTCGTCTCAGCGCCTGGCAATTAGTATAGCTGCACTGTCTTTGACTTCTCTGGATGTTTTCCAGGCGAGCTATTCACAAGTAAATCCTAGACGCTCGATCTTGGTTGCTTTCGCTTTCGCGGCTGGCAGCAAAGTTCAGAACCATGTTTATGTGAATAACTTTTGAACCGTAAGTCACAGACGCTCGCTCTTGGCTGCATTCGTTTCAGCTCGTGGCAGCCAGTCTAAAAAAAACACTATCTTGGACTTCTCTGGATGTTTCCCAGGCGAGCTATTGGCAGCATGTTCAGAACCACTGTTTCTGAGGCTAATTCTTGAACCGTAAGTCTTAGACGCTTGATCTTGGCGGCATTCGTCTCAGCGCCTGGCAATTAGTATAGAAGCACTGTCTTTGACTTCTCTGGATGTTTCCCAGGCGAGCTATTCACAAGTAAATCCTAGACGCTCGATCTTGGTTACTTTCGCTTTCGCGGCTGGCAGCAAAGTTCAGCACCATGTTTCTGTGAATAACTCTTGAACCGTAAGTCACAGACGCTCGCTCTTGGCTGCATTCGTTTCAGCTCGTGGCAGTCAGTCTAAAAAACACTATCTTGGATTTCTCTGGATGTTTCCCAGGCGAGCTATTGGCAGCATGTTCAGAACCACTGTTTCTGAGGCTAATTCTTGAACCGTAAGTCTTAGACGCTTGATCTTGGCGGCATTCGTATCAACGCCTGGCAATTAGTATAGAAGCACAGTCTTTGACTTCTCTGGATGTTTCCCAGGCGAGCTATTCACAAGTAAATCCTAGACGCTCGATCTTGGTTACTTTCGCTTTCGCGGCTGGCAGCAAAGTTCAGAACCATGTTTCTGTGAATAACTCTGGAACCGTAAGTCACAGACGCTCGCTCTTGGCTGCATTTGTTTCAGCTCGTGGCAGCCAGTCTAAAAAACACTATCTTGGACTTCTCTGGATGTTTCCCAGGCGAGCTATTGGCAGCATGTTCAAAACCACTGTTTCTGAGGCTAATTCTTGAACCGTAAGTCATAGACGCTCGATCTTGGCGGCATTCGTTTTAGCGCCTGGCAATTAGTATAGAAGCACTGTTTCCCACTGTTTCTGAGGCTAATTCTTGAACCGTAAGTCTTAGACGCTTGATCTTGGCGGCATTCGTCTCAGCGCCTGGCAATTAGTATAGAAGCACTGTCTTTGACTTATCTCAAAGTTTCCCAGGCGAGCTATTCACAAGTAAATCCTAGACGCTCGATCTTGGTTACTTTCGCTTTCGCGGCTGGCAGCAAAGTTCAGAACCATGTTTCTGTGAATAACTCTTGAACCGTAAGTCACAGACGCTCGCTCTTGGCTGCATTCGTTTCAGCTCGTGGCAGCCAGTCTAAAAAAACACTATCTTGGACTTCTCTGGATGTTTCCCAGGCGAGCTATTGGCAGCATGTTCAGAACCACTGTTTCTGAGGCTAATTCTTGAACCGTAAGTCTTAGACGCTTGATCTTGGCGGCATTCGTCTCAGCGCCTGGCAATTAGTATAGAAGCACTGTCTTTGACTTATCTCAAAGTTTCCCAGGCGAGCTACTCACAAGTAAATCCTAGACGCTCGATCTTGGTTACTTTCGCTTTCGCGGCTGGCAGCAAAGTTCAGAACCATGTTTCTGTGAATAACTCTTGAACCGTAAGTCACAGACGCTCGCTCTTGGCTGCATTCGTTTCAGCTCGTGGCAGCCAGTCTAAAAAAACACTATCTTGGACTTCTCTGGATGTTTCCCAGGCGAGCTATTGGCAGCATGTTCAGAACCACTGTTTCTGAGGCTAATTCTTGAACCGTAAGTCATAGACGCTCGATCTTGGCGGCATTCGTCTCAGCGCCTGGCAATTAGTATAGAAGCACTGTCTTTGACTTCTCTGGATGTTTCCCAGGCGAGCTATTGACAAGTAAATCCTAGACGCTCGATCTTGGTTATTTTCGCTTTCGCGGCTGGCAGCAAAGTTCAGAACCATGTTTCTGTGAATAACTCTTGAACCGTAAGTGACAGACGCTCGCTCTTGGCTGCATTCGTTTCAGCTCGTGGCAGTCAGTCTAAAAAACACTATCTTGGACAACTCTGGATGTTTCCCAGGCGAGCTATAGGCAGCATGTTCAGAACCACTGTTTCTGAGGCTAATTCTTGAACCGTAAGTCATAGACGCTCGATCTTGGCGGCATTCGTCTCAGCGCCTGGCAATTAGTATAGAAGCACTGTCTTTGACTTATCTCAAAGTTTCCCAGGCGAGCTACTCACAAGTAAATCCTAGACGCTCGATCTTGGTTACTTTCGCTTTCGCGGCTGGCAGCAAAGTTCAGAACCATGTTTCTGTGAATAACTCTTGAACCGTAAGTCACAGACGCTCGCTCTTGGCTGCATTCGTTTCAGCTCGTGGCAGCCAGTCTAAAAAAACACTATCTTGGACTTCTCTGGATGTTTCCCAGGCGAGCTATTGGCAGCATGTTCAGAACCACTGTTTCTGAGGCTAATTCTTGAACCGTAAGTCATAGACGCTCGATCTTGGCGGCATTCGTCTCAGCGCCTGGCAATTAGTATAGAAGCACTGTCTTTGACTTCTCTGGATGTTATTCTTGAACCGTAAGTCTTAGACGCTTGATCTTGGCGGCATTCGTCTCAGCGCCTGGCAATTAGTATAGCGGCACTGTCTTTGACTTCTCTGGATGTTTTCCAGGCGAGCTATTCACAAGTAAATCCTAGACGCTCGATCTTGGTTGCTTTCGCTTTCGCGGCTGGCAGCAAAGTTCAGAACCATGTTTATGTGAATAACTTTTGAACCGTAAGTCACAGACGCTCGCTCTTGGCTGCATTCGTTTCAGCTCGTGGCAGCCAGTCTAAAAAAAACACTATCTTGGACTTCTCTGGATGTTTCCCAGGCGAGCTATTGGCAGCATGTTCAGAACCACTGTTTCTGAGGCTAATTCTTGAACCGTAAGTCTTAGACGCTTGATCTTGGCGGCATTCGTCTCAGCGCCTGGCAATTAGTATAGAAGCACTGTCTTTGACTTCTCTGGATGTTTCCCAGGCGAGCTATTCACAAGTAAATCCTAGACGCTCGATCTTGGTTACTTTCGCTTTCGCGGCTGGCAGCAAAGTTCAGAACCATGTTTCTGTGAATAACTCTTGAACCGTAAGTCACAGACAGACGCTCGCTCTTGGCTGCATTCGTTTCAGCTCGTGGCAGTCAGTCTAAAAAACACTATCTTGGACTTCTCTGGATGTTTCCCAGGCGAGCTATTGGCAGCATGTTCAGAACCACTGTTTCTGAGGCTAATTCTTGAACCGTAAGTCATAGACGCTCGATCTTGGCGGCATTCGTCTCAGCGCCTGGCAATTAGTATAGAAGCACTGTTTCCCACTGTTTCTGAGGCTAATTCTTGAACCGTAAGTCATAGACGCTCGATCTTGGCGGCATTCGTCTCAGCGCCTGGCAATTAGTATAGAAGCACTGTCTTTGACTTATCTCAAAGTTTCCCAGGCGAGCTATTCACAAGTAAATCCTAGACGCTCGATCTTGGTTACTTTCGCTTTCGCGGCTGGCAGCAAAGTTCAGAACCATGTTTCTGTGAATAACTCTTGAACCGTAAGTCACAGACGCTCGCTCTTGGCTGCATTCGTTTCAGCTCGTGGCAGCCAGTCTAAAAAAACACTATCTTGGACTTCTCTGGATGTTTCCCAGGCGAGCTATTGGCAGCATGTTCAGAACCACTGTTTCTGAGGCTAATTCTTGAACCGTAAGTCATAGACGCTTGATCTTGGCGGCATTCGTATCAGCGCCTGGCAATTAGTATAGAAGCACAGTCTTTGACTTCTCTGGATGTTTCCCAGGCGAGCTATTCACAAGTAAATCCTAGACGCTCGATCTTGGTTACTTTCGCTTTCGCGGCTGGCAGCAAAGTTCAGAACCATGTTTCTGTGAATAACTCTGGAACCGTAAGTCACAGACGCTCGCTCTTGGCTGCATTTGTTTCAGCTCGTGGCAGCCAGTCTAAAAAACACTATCTTGGACTTCTCTGGATGTTTCCCAGGCGAGCTATTGGCAGCATGTTCAAAACCACTGTTTCTGAGGCTAATTCTTGAACCGTAAGTCATAGACGCTCGATCTTGGCGGCATTCGTTTTAGCGCCTGGCAATTAGTATAGAAGCACTGTTTCCCACTGTTTCTGAGGCTAATTCTTGAACCGTAAGTCTTAGACGCTTGATCTTGGCGGCATTCGTCTCAGCGCCTGGCAATTAGTATAGAAGCACTGTCTTTGACTTATCTCAAAGTTTCCCAGGCGAGCTATTCACAAGTAAATCCTAGACGCTCGATCTTGGTTACTTTCGCTTTCGCGGCTGGCAGCAAAGTTCAGAACCATGTTTCTGTGAATAACTCTTGAACCGTAAGTCACAGACGCTCGCTCTTGGCTGCATTCGTTTCAGCTCGTGGCAGCCAGTCTAAAAAAACACTATCTTGGACTTCTCTGGATGTTTCCCAGGCGAGCTATTGGCAGCATGTTCAGAACCACTGTTTCTGAGGCTAATTCTTGAACCGTAAGTCTTAGACGCTTGATCTTGGCGGCATTCGTCTCAGCGCCTGGCAATTAGTATAGAAGCACTGTCTTTGACTTCTCTGGATGTTTCCCAGGCGAGCTATTCACAAGTAAATCCTATACGCTCGATCTTGGTTACTTTCGCGGCTGGCAGCAAAGTTCAGAACCATGTTTCTGTGAATAACTCTTGAACCGTAAGTCACAGACGCTCGCTCTTGGCTGCATTCGTTTCAGCTCGTGGCAGTCAGTCTAAAAAACACTATCTTGGACTTCTCTGGATGTTTCCCAGACGAGCTATTGGCAGCATGTTCAGAACCACTGTTTCTGAGGCTAATTCTTGAACCGTAAGTCATAGACGCTCGATCTTGGCGGCATTCGTCTCAGCGCCTGGCAATTAGTATAGAAGCACTGTTTCCCACTGTTTCTGAGGCTAATTCTTGAACCGTAAGTCATAGACGCTCGATCTTGGCGGCATTCGTCTCAGCGCCTGGCAATTAGTATAGAAGCACTGTCTTTGACTTCTCTGGATGTTTCCCAGGCGAGCTATTGACAAGTAAATCCTAGACGCTCGATTTTGGTTACTTTCGCTTTCGCGGCTGGCAGCAAAGTTCAGAACCATGTTTCTGTGAATAACTCTTGAACCGTAAGTCACAGACGCTCGCTCTTGGCTGCATTCGTTTCAGCTCGTGGCAGCCAGTCTAAAAAAACACTATCTTGGACTTCTCTGGATGTTTCCCAGGCGAGCTATTGGCAGCATGTTCAGAACCACTGTTTCTGAGGCTAATTCTTGAACCGTAAGTCTTAGACGCTTGATCTTGGCGGCATTCGTCTCAGCGCCTGGCAATTAGTATAGAAGCACTGTCTTTGACTTATCTCAAAGTTTCCCAGGCGAGCTACTCACAAGTAAATCCTAGACGCTCGATCTTGGTTACTTTCGCTTTCGCGGCTGGCAGCAAAGTTCAGAACCATGTTTCTGTGAATAACTCTTGAACCGTAAGTCACAGACGCTCGCTCTTGGCTGCATTCGTTTCAGCTCGTGGCAGCCAGTCTAAAAAAACACTATCTTGGACTTCTCTGGATGTTTCCCAGGCGAGCTATTGGCAGCATTTTCAGAACCACTGTTTCTGAGGCTAATTCTTGAACCGTAAGTCATAGACGCTCGATCTTGGCGGCATTCGTCTCAGCGCCTGGCAATTAGTATAGAAGCACTGTCTTTGACTTCACTGGATGTTTCCCAGGCGAGCTATTGACAAGTAAATCCTAGACGCTCGATCTTGGTTATTTTCGCTTTCGCGGCTGGCAGCAAAGTTCAGAACCATGTTTCTGTGAATAACTCTTGAACCGTAAGTAATAGACGCTCGCTCTTGGCTGCATTCGTTTCAGCTCGTGGCAGCCAGTCTAAAAAACACTATCTTGGACTTCTCTGGATGTTTCCCATGCGAGCTATTGGCAGCATGTTCAGAACCACTGTTTCTGAGGCTAATTCTTGAACCGTAAGTCATAGACGCTCGATCTTGGCGGCATTCGTCTCAGCGCCTGGCAATTAGTATAGAAGCACTGTCTTTGACTTCACTGGATGTTTCCCAGGCGAGCTATTGACAAGTAAATCCTAGACGCTCGATCTTGGTTATTTTCGCTTTCGCGGCTGGCAGCAAAGTTCAGAACCATGTTTCTGTGAATAACTCTTGAACCGTAAGTAATAGACGCTCGCTCTTGGCTGCATTCGTTTCAGCTCGTGGCAGCCAGTCTAAAAAACACTATCTTGGACTTCTCTGGATGTTTCCCATGCGAGCTATTGGCAGCATGTTCAGAACCACTGTTTCTGAGGCTAATTCTTGAACCGTAAGTCATAGACGCTCGATCTTGGCGGCATTCGTCTCAGCGCCTGGCAATTAGTATAGAAGCACTGTTTCCCACTGTTTCTGAGGCTAATTCTTGAACCGTAAGTCTTAGACGCTTGATCCTTGCGGCATTCGTCTCAGCGCCTGGCAATTAGTATAGCTGCACTGTCTTTGACTTCTCTGGATGTTTTCCAGGCGAGCTATTCACAAGTAAATCCTAGACGCTCGATCTTGGTTGCTTTCGCTTTCGCGGCTGGCAGCAAATTTCAGAACCATGTTTATGTGAATAACTTTTGAACCGTAAGTCACAGACGCTCGCTCTTGGCTGCATTCGTTTCAGCTCGTGGCAGCCAGTCTAAAAAAACACTATCTTGGACTTCTCTGGATGTTTCCCAGGCGAGCTATTGGCAGCATGTTCAAAACCACTGTTTCTGAGGCTAATTCTTGAACCGTAAGTCTTAGACGCTTGATCTTGGCGGCATTCGTCTCAGCGCCTGGCAATTAGTATAGAAGCACTGTCTTTGACTTATCTGAAAGTTTCCCAGGCGAGCTATTCACAAGTAAATCCTAGACGCTCGATCTTGGTTATTTTCGCTTTCGCGGCTGGCAGCAAAGTTCAGAACCATGTTTCTGTGAATAACTCTTGAACCGTAAGTCATAGACGCTCGATCTTGGCGGCATTCGTCTCAGCGCCTGGCAATTAGTATAGAAGCACTGTTTCCCACTGTTTCTGAGGCTAATTCTTGAACCGTAAGTCTTAGACGCTTGATCCTTGCGGCATTCGTCTCAGCGCCTGGCAATTAGTATAGCTGCACTGTCTTTGACTTCTCTGGATGTTTTCCAGGCGAGCTATTCACAAGTAAATCCTAGACGCTCGATCTTGGTTGCTTTCGCTTTCGCGGCTGGCAGCAAAGTTCAGAACCATGTTTATGTGAATAACTTTTGAACCGTAAGTCACAGACGCTCGCTCTTGGCTGCATTCGTTTCAGCTCGTGGCAGCCAGTCTAAAAAAACACTATCTTGGACTTCTCTGGATGTTTCCCAGGCGAGCTATTGGCAGCATGTTCAAAACCACTGTTTCTGAGGCTAATTCTTGAACCGTAAGTCATAGACGCTCGATCTTGGCGGCATTCGTCTCAGCGCCTGGCAATTAGTATAGAAGCACTGTTTCCCACTGTTTCTGAGGCTAATTCTTGAACCGTAAGTCATAGACGCTCGATCTTGGCGGCATTCGTCTCAGCGCCTGGCAATTAGTATAGAAGCACTGTCTTTGACTTCTCTGGATGTTTCCCATGCGAGCTATTGACAAGTAAATCCTAGACGCTCGATCTTGGTTACTTTCGCTTTCGCGGCTGGCAGCAAAGTTCAGAACCATGTTTCTGTGAATAACTCTTGAACCGTAAGTCACAGACGCTCGCTCTTGGCTGCATTCGTTTCAGCTCGTGGCAGCCAGTCTAAAAAAACACTATCTTGGACTTCTCTGGATGTTTCCCAGGCGAGCTATTGGCAGCCGGTTCAAAACCACTGTTTCTGAGGCTAATTCTTGAACCGTAAGTCATAGACGCTCGATCTTGGCGGCATTCGTCTCAGCGCCAGGCAATTAGTATAGAAGCACTGTTTCCCACTGTTTCTGAGGCTAATTCTTGAACCGTAAGTCTTAGACGCTTGATCTTGGCGGCATTCGTCTCAGCGCCTGGCAATTAGCATAGAAGCACTGTCTTTGACTTATCTGAAAGTTTCCCAGGCGAGCTATTGAAAAGTAAATCCTAGACGCTCGATCTTGGTTACTTTCGCTTTCGCGGCTGGCAGCAAAGTTTAGAACCATGTTTCTGTGAATAACTCTTGAACCGTAAGTCACAGACGCTCGCTCTTGGCTGCATTCGTTTCAGCTCGTGGCAGCCAGTCTAAAAAAACACTATCTTGGACTTCTCTGGATGTTTCCCAGGCGAGCTATTGGCAGCATGTTCAGAACCACTGTTTCTGAGGCTAATTCTTGAACCGTAAGTCATAGACGCTCGATCTTGGCGGCATTCGTCTCAGCGCCTGGCAATTAGTATAGAAGCACTGTTTCCCACTGTTTCTGAGGCTAATTCTTGAACCGTAAGTCATAGACGCTCGATCTTGGCGGCATTCGTCTCAGCGCCTGGCAATTAGTATAGAAGCACTGTCTTTGACTTCTCTGGATGTTTCCCATGCGAGCTATTGACAAGTAAATCCTAGACGCTCGATCTTGGTTACTTTCGCTTTCGCGGCTGGCAGCAAAGTTCAGAACCATGTTTCTGTGAATAACTCTTGAACCGTAAGTCATAGACGCTCGATCTTGGCGGCATTCGTCTCAGCGCCTGGCAATTAGTATAGAAGCACTGTTTCCCACTGTTTCTGAGGCTAATTCTTGAACCGTAAGTCTTAGACGCTTGATCCTTGCGGCATTCGTCTCAGCGCCTGGCAATTAGTATAGCTGCACTGTCTTTGACTTCTCTGGATGTTTTCCAGGCGAGCTATTCACAAGTAAATCCTAGACGCTCGATCTTGGTTGCTTTCGCTTTCGCGGCTGGCAGCAAAGTTCAGAACCATGTTTATGTGAATAACTTTTGAACCGTAAGTCACAGACGCTCGCTCTTGGCTGCATTCGTTTCAGCTCGTGGCAGCCAGTCTAAAAAAAAAACACTATCTTGGACTTCTCTGGATGTTTCCCAGGCGAGCTATTGGCAGCATGTTCAGAACCACTGTTTCTGAGGCTAATTCTTGAACCGTAAGTCATAGACGCTCGATCTTGGCGGCATTCGTCTCAGCGCCTGGCAATTAGTATAGAAGCACTGTTTCCCACTGTTTCTGAGGCTAATTCTTGAACCGTAAATCTTAGACGCTTGATCCTTGCGGCATTCGTCTCAGCGCCTGGCAATTAGTATAGCTGCACTGTCTTTGACTTCTCTGGATGTTTTCCAGGCGAGCTATTCACAAGTAAATCCTAGACGCTCGATCTTGGTTGCTTTCGCTTTCGCGGCTGGCAGCAAATTTCAGAACCATGTTTATGTGAATAACTTTTGAACCGTAAGTCACAGACGCTCGCTCTTGGCTGCATTCGTTTCAGCTCGTGGCAGCCAGTCTAAAAAAACACTATCTTGGACTTCTCTGGATGTTTCCCAGGCGAGCTATTGGCAGCATGTTCAAAACCACTGTTTCTGAGGCTAATTCTTGAACCGTAAGTCTTAGACGCTTGATCTTGGCGGCATTCGTCTCAGCGCCTGGCAATTAGTATAGAAGCACTGTCTTTGACTTATCTGAAAGTTTCCCAGGCGAGCTATTCACAAGTAAATCCTAGACGCTCGATCTTGGTTATTTTCGCTTTCGCGGCTGGCAGCAAAGTTCAGAACCATGTTTCTGTGAATAACTCTTGAACCGTAAGTGACAGACGCTCGCTCTTGGCTGCATTCGTTTCAGCTCGTGGCAGCCAGTCTAAAAAACACTATTTTGGACTTCTCTGGATGTTTCCCAGGCGAGCTATTGGCAGCATGTTCAGAACCACTGTTTCTGAGGCTAATTCTTGAACCGTAAGTCATAGACGCTCGATCTTGGCGGCATTCGTCTCAGCGCCTGGCAATTAGTATAGAAGCACTGTTTCCCACTGTTTCTGAGGCTAATTCTTGAACCGTAAGTCTTAGACGCTTGATCTTGGCGGCATTCGTCTCAGCGCCTGGCAATTAGTATAGAAGCACTGTCTTTGACTTATCTGAAAGTTTCCCAGGCGAGCTATTCACAAGTAAATCCTAGACGCTCGATCTTGGTTACTTTCGCTTTCGCGGCTGGCAGCAAAGTTCAGAACCATGTTTCTTTGAATAACTCTTGAACCGTAAGTCACAGACGCTCGCTCTTGGCTGCATTCGTTTCAGCTCGTGGCAGCCAGTCTAAAAAAACACTATCTTGGACTTCTCTGGATGTTTCCCAGGCGAGCTATTGGCAGCATGCACAGAACCACTGTTTCTGAGGCTAATTCTTGAACCGTAAGTCATAGACGCTCGATCTTGGCGGCATTCGTCTCAGCGCCTGGCAATTAGTATAGAAGCACTGTTTCCCACTGTTTCTGAGGCTAATTCTTGAACCGTAAGTCATAGACGCTCGATCTTGGCGGCATTCGTCTCAGCGCCTGGCAATTAGTATGGAAGCACTGTCTTTGACTTCTCTGGATGTTTCCCATGCGAGCTATTGACAAGTAAATCCTAGACGCTCGATCTTGGTTACTTTCGCTTTCGCGGCTGGCAGCAAAGTTCAGAACCATGTTTCTGTGAATAACTCTTGAACCGTAAGTCACAGACGCTCGCTCTTGGCTGCATTCGTTTCAGCTCGTGGCAGCCAG
The DNA here is from genome assembly GCF_050947455.1 of Rhinoderma darwinii. Taxonomy (NCBI): domain Eukaryota; kingdom Metazoa; phylum Chordata; class Amphibia; order Anura; family Rhinodermatidae; genus Rhinoderma; species Rhinoderma darwinii. The sequence continues at coordinate 43,227 of NW_027463610.1, forward strand.
TCTAAAAAAACACTATCTTGGACTTCTCTGGATGTTTCCCAGGCGAGCTATTGGCAGCCGGTTCAAAACCACTGTTTCTGAGGCTAATTCTTGAACCGTAAGTCATAGACGCTCGATCTTGGCGGCATTCGTCTCAGCGCCAGGCAATTAGTATAGAAGCACTGTTTCCCACTGTTTCTGAGGCTAATTCTTGAACCGTAAGTCTTAGACGCTTGATCTTGGCGGCATTCGTCTCAGCGCCTGGCAATTAGCATAGAAGCACTGTCTTTGACTTATCTGAAAGTTTCCCAGGCGAGCTATTGACAAGTAAATCCTAGACGCTCGATCTTGGTTACTTTCGCTTTCGCGGCTGGCAGCAAAGTTTAGAACCATGTTTCTGTGAATAACTCTTGAACCGTAAGTCACAGACGCTCGCTCTTGGCTGCATTCGTTTCAGCTCGTGGCAGCCAGTCTAAAAAAACACTATCTTGGACTTCTCTGGATGTTTCCCAGGCGAGCTATTGGCAGCATGTTCAGAACCACTGTTTCTGAGGCTAATTCTTGAACCGTAAGTCATAGACGCTCGATCTTGGCGGCATTCGTCTCAGCGCCTGGCAATTAGTATAGAAGCACTGTTTCCCACTGTTTCTGAGGCTAATTCTTGAACCGTAAGTCATAGACGCTCGATCTTGGCGGCATTCGTCTCAGCGCCTGGCAATTAGTATAGAAGCACTGTCTTTGACTTCTCTGGATGTTTCCCATGCGAGCTATTGACAAGTAAATCCTAGACGCTCGATCTTGGTTACTTTCGCTTTCGCGGCTGGCAGCAAAGTTCAGAACCATGTTTCTGTGAATAACTCTTGAACCGTAAGTCATAGACGCTCGATCTTGGCGGCATTCGTCTCAGCGCCTGGCAATTAGTATAGAAGCACTGTTTCCCACTGTTTCTGAGGCTAATTCTTGAACCGTAAGTCTTAGACGCTTGATCCTTGCGGCATTCGTCTCAGCGCCTGGCAATTAGTATAGCTGCACTGTCTTTGACTTCTCTGGATGTTTTCCAGGCGAGCTATTCACAAGTAAATCCTAGACGCTCGATCTTGGTTGCTTTCGCTTTCGCGGCTGGCAGCAAAGTTCAGAACCATGTTTATGTGAATAACTTTTGAACCGTAAGTCACAGACGCTCGCTCTTGGCTGCATTCGTTTCAGCTCGTGGCAGCCAGTCTAAAAAAAAACACTATCTTGGACTTCTCTGGATGTTTCCCAGGCGAGCTATTGGCAGCATGTTCAGAACCACTGTTTCTGAGGCTAATTCTTGAACCGTAAGTCATAGACGCTCGATCTTGGCGGCATTCGTCTCAGCGCCTGGCAATTAGTATAGAAGCACTGTTTCCCACTGTTTCTGAGGCTAATTCTTGAACCGTAAGTCTTAGACGCTTGATCCTTGCGGCATTCGTCTCAGCGCCTGGCAATTAGTATAGCTGCACTGTCTTTGACTTCTCTGGATGTTTTCCAGGCGAGCTATTCACAAGTAAATCCTAGACGCTCGATCTTGGTTGCTTTCGCTTTCGCGGCTGGCAGCAAATTTCAGAACCATGTTTATGTGAATAACTTTTGAACCGTAAGTCACAGACGCTCGCTCTTGGCTGCATTCGTTTCAGCTCGTGGCAGCCAGTCTAAAAAAAACACTATCTTGGACTTCTCTGGATGTTTCCCAGGCGAGCTATTGGCAGCATGCTCAGAACCACTGTTTCTGAGGCTAATTCTTGAACCGTAAGTCTTAGACGCTTGATCTTGGCGGCATTCGTCTCAGCGCCTGGCAATTAGTATATAAGCACTGTCCTTGACTTCTCTGGATGTTTCCCAGGCGAGCTATTCACAAGTAAATCCTAGACGCTCGATCTTGGTTACTTTCGCTTTCGCGGCTGGCAGCAAAGTTCAGAACCATGTTTCTGTGAATAACTCTTGAACCGTAAGTCACAGACGCTCGCTCTTGGCTGCATTCGTTTCAGCTCGTGGCAGCCAGTCTAAAAAAACACTATCTTGGACTTCTCTGGATGTTTCCCAGGCGAGCTATTGGCAGCATGTTCAAAACCACTGTTTCTGAGGCTAATTCTTGAACCGTAAGTCATAGACGCTCGATCTTGGCGGCATTCGTCTCAGCGCCAGGCAATTAGTATAGAAGCACTGTTTCCCACTGTTTCTGAGGCTAATTCTCGAACCGTAAGTCTTAGACGCTTGATCTTGGCGGCATTCGTCTCAGCGCCTGGCAATTAGTATAGAAGCACTGTCTTTGACTTATCTGAAAGTTTCCCAGGCGAGCTATTCACAAGTAAATCCTAGACGCTCGATCTTGGTTACTTTCGCTTTCGCGGCTGGCAGCAAAGTTCAGAACCATGTTTCTGTGAATAACTCTTGAACCGTAAGTCACAGACGCTCGCTCTTGGCTGCATTCGTTTCAGCTCGTGGCAGCCAGTCTAAAAAACACTATTTTGGACTTCTCTGGATGTTTCCCAGGCGAGCTATTGGCAGCATGTTCAGAACCACTGTTTCTGAGGCTAATTCTTGAACCGTAAGTCATAGACGCTCGATCTTGGCGGCATTCGTCTCAGCGCCTGGCAATTAGTATAGAAGCACTGTTTCCCACTGTTTCTGAGGCTAATTCTTGAACCGTAAGTCTTAGACGCTTGATCTTGGCGGCATTCGTCTCAGCGCCTGGCAATTAGTATAGAAGCACTGTCTTTGACTTCTCTGGATGTTTCCCAGGCGAGCTATTCACAAGTAAATCCTAGACGCTCGATCTTGGTTACTTTCGCTTTCGCGGCTGGCAGCAAAGTTCAGAACCATGTTTCTGTGAATAACTCTTAAACCGTAAGTCACAGACGCTCGCTCTTGGCTGCATTCGTTTCAGCTCGTGGCAGCCAGTCTAAAAAACACTATCTTGGACTTCTCTGGATGTTTCCCAGGCGAGCTATTGGCAGCATGTTCAGAACCACTGTTTCTGAGGCTAATTCTTGAACCGTAAGTCATAGACGCTCGATCTTGGCGGCATTCGTCTCAGCGCCTGGCAATTAGTATAGAAGCACTGTTTCCCACTGTTTCTGAGGCTAATTCTTGAACCGTAAGTCTTAGACGCTTGATCTTGGCGGCATTCGTCTCAGCGCCTGGCAATTAGTATAGAAGCACTGTCTTTGACTTCTCTGGATGTTTCCCAGGCAAGCTATTCACAAGTAAATCCTAGACGCTCGATCTTGGTTACTTTCGCTTTCGCGGCTGGCAGCAAAGTTCAGAACCATGTTTCTGTGAATAACTCTTGAACCGTAAGTCACAGACGCTCGCTCTTGGTTGCATTCGTTTCAGCTCGTTGCAGCCAGTCTAAAAAACACTATATTGGACTTCTCTGGATGTTTCCCAGGCGAGCTATTAGCAGCATGTTCAGAACCACTGTTTCTGAGGCTATTTCTTGAACCGTAAGTCATAGACGCTCGATCTTGGCGGCATTCGTCTCAGCGCCTGGCAATTAGTATAGAAGCACTGTTTCCCACTGTTTCTGAGGCTAATTCTTGAACCGTAAGTCATAGACGCTCGATCTTGGCGGCATTCGTCTCAGCGCCTGGCAATTAGTATAGCAGCACTGTTTCCCACTGTTTCTGAGGCTAATTCTTGAACCGTAAGTCATAGACGCTCGATCTTGGCGGCATTCGTCTCAGCGCCTGGCAATTAGTATAGAAGCACTGTCTTTGACTTCTCTGGATGTTTCCCATGCGAGCTATTGACAAGTAAATCCTAGACGCTCGATCTTGGTTACTTTCGCTTTCGCGGCTGGCAGCAAAGTTCAGAACCATGTTTCTGTGAATAACTCTTGAACCGTAAGTCATAGACGCTCGATCTTGGCGGCATTCGTCTCAGCGCCTGGCAATTAGTATAGAAGCACTGTTTCCCACTGTTTCTGAGGCTAATTCTTGAACCGTAAGTCTTAGACGCTTGATCCTTGCGGCATTCGTCTCAGCGCCTGGCAATTAGTATAGCTGCACTGTCTTTGACTTCTCTGGATGTTTTCCAGGCGAGCTATTCACAAGTAAATCCTAGACGCTCGATCTTTGTTGCTTTCGCTTTCGCGGCTGGCAGCAAAGTTCAGAACCATGTTTATGTGAATAACTTTTGAACCGTAAGTCACAGACGCTCGCTCTTGGCTGCATTCGTTTCAGCTCGTGGCAGCCAGTCTAAAAAAAAAAAACACTATCTTGGACTTCTCTGGATGTTTCCCAGGCGAGCTATTGGCAGCATGTTCAGAACCACTGTTTCTGAGGCTAATTCTTGAACCGTAAGTCATAGACGCTCGATCTTGGCGGCATTCGTCTCAGCGCCTGGCAATTAGTATAGAAGCACTGTTTCCCACTGTTTCTGAGGCTAATTCTTGAACCGTAAGTCTTAGACGCTTGATCCTTGCGGCATTCGTCTCAGCGCCTGGCAATTAGTATAGCTGCACTGTCTTTGACTTCTCTGGATGTTTTCCAGGCGAGCTATTCACAAGTAAATCCTAGACGCTCGATCTTGGTTGCTTTCGCTTTCGCGGCTGGCAGCAAATTTCAGAACCATGTTTATGTGAATAACTTTTGAACCGTAAGTCACAGACGCTCGCTCTTGGCTGCATTCGTTTCAGCTCGTGGCAGCCAGTCTAAAAAAAACACTATCTTGGACTTCTCTGGATGTTTCCCAGGCGAGCTATTGGCAGCATGCTCAGAACCACTGTTTCTGAGGCTAATTCTTGAACCGTAAGTCATAGACGCTCGATCTTGGCGGCATTCGTCTCAGCGCCTGGCAATTAGTATAGAAGCACTGTTTCCCACTGTTTCTGAGGCTAATTCTTGAACCGTAAGTCATAGACGCTCGATCTTGGCGGCATTCGTCTCAGCGCCTGGCAATTAGTATAGAAGCACTGTCTTTGACTTCTCTGGATGTTTCCCATGCGAGCTATTGACAAGTAAATCCTAGACGCTCGATCTTGGTTACTTTCGCTTTCGCGGCTGGCAGCAAAGTTCAGAACCATGTTTCTGTGAATAACTCTTGAACCGTAAGTCACAGACGCTCGCTCTTGGCTGCATTCGTTTCAGCTCGTGGCAGCCAGTCTAAAAAAACACTATCTTGGACTTCTCTGGATGTTTCCCAGGCGAGCTATTGGCAGCCGGTTCAAAACCACTGTTTCTGAGGCTAATTCTTGAACCGTAAGTCATAGACGCTCGATCTTGGCGGCATTCGTCTCAGCGCCAGGCAATTAGTATAGAAGCACTGTTTCCCATTGTTTCTGAGGCTAATTCTTGAACCGTAAGTCTTAGACGCTTGATCTTGGCGGCATTCGTCTCAGCGCCTGGCAATTAGCATAGAAGCACTGTCTTTGACTTATCTGAAAGTTTCCCAGGCGAGCTATTGACAAGTAAATCCTAGACGCTCGATCTTGGTTACTTTCGCTTTCGCGGCTGGCAGCAAAGTTTAGAACCATGTTTCTGTGAATAACTCTTGAACCGTAAGTCACAGACGCTCGCTCTTGGCTGCATTCGTTTCAGCTCGTGGCAGCCAGTCTAAAAAAACACTATCTTGGACTTCTCTGGATGTTTCCCAGGCGAGCTATTGGCAGCCGGTTCAAAACCACTGTTTCTGAGGCTAATTCTTGAACCGTAAGTCATAGACGCTCGATCTTGGCGGCATTCGTCTCAGCGCCAGGCAATTAGTATAGAAGCACTGTTTCCCACTGTTTCTGAGGCTAATTCTTGAACCGTAAGTCTTAGACGCTTGATCTTGGCGGCATTCGTCTCAGCGCCTGGCAATTAGCATAGAAGCACTGTCTTTGACTTATCTGAAAGTTTCCCAGGCGAGCTATTGACAAGTAAATCCTAGACGCTCGATCTTGGTTACTTTCGCTTTCGCGGCTGGCAGCAAAGTTTAGAACCATGTTTCTGTGAATAACTCTTGAACCGTAAGTCACAGACGCTCGCTCTTGGCTGCATTCGTTTCAGCTCGTGGCAGCCAGTCTAAAAAAACACTATCTTGGACTTCTCTGGATGTTTCCCAGGCGAGCTATTGGCAGCATGTTCAGAACCACTGTTTCTGAGCCTAATTCTTGAACCGTAAGTCATAGACGCTCGATCTTGGCGGCATTCGTCTCAGCGCCTGGCAATTAGTATAGAAGCACTGTTTCCCACTGTTTCTGAGGCTAATTCTTGAACCGTAAGTCATAGACGCTCGATCTTGGCGGCATTCGTCTCAGCGCCTGGCAATTAGTATAGAAGCACTGTCTTTGACTTCTCTGGATGTTTCCCATGCGAGCTATTGACAAGTAAATCCTAGACGCTCGATCTTGGTTACTTTCGCTTTCGCGGCTGGCAGCAAAGTTCAGAACCATGTTTCTGTGAATAACTCTTGAACCGTAAGTCATAGACGCTCGATCTTGGCGGCATTCGTCTCAGCGCCTGGCAATTAGTATAGAAGCACTGTTTCCCACTGTTTCTGAGGCTAATTCTTGAACCGTAAGTCTTAGACGCTTGATCCTTGCGGCATTCGTCTCAGCGCCTGGCAATTAGTATAGCTGCACTGTCTTTGACTTCTCTGGATGTTTTCCAGGCGAGCTATTCACAAGTAAATCCTAGACGCTCGATCTTGGTTGCTTTCGCTTTCGCGGCTGGCAGCAAAGTTCAGAACCATGTTTATGTGAATAACTTTTGAACCGTAAGTCACAGACGCTCGCTCTTGGCTGCATTCGTTTCAGCTCGTGGCAGCCAGTCTAAAAAAAAACACTATCTTGGACTTCTCTGGATGTTTCCCAGGCGAGCTATTGGCAGCATGTTCAGAACCACTGTTTCTGAGGCTAATTCTTGAACCGTAAGTCATAGACGCTCGATCTTGGCGGCATTCGTCTCAGCGCCTGGCAATTAGTATAGAAGCACTGTTTCCCACTGTTTCTGAGGCTAATTCTTGAACCGTAAGTCTTAGACGCTTGATCCTTGCGGCATTCGTCTCAGCGCCTGGCAATTAGTATAGCTGCACTGTCTTTGACTTCTCTGGATGTTTTCCAGGCGAGCTATTCACAAGTAAATCCTAGACGCTCGATCTTGGTTGCTTTCGCTTTCGCGGCTGGCAGCAAATTTCAGAACCATGTTTATGTGAATAACTTTTGAACCGTAAGTCACAGACGCTCGCTCTTGGCTGCATTCGTTTCAGCTCGTGGCAGCCAGTCTAAAAAAAACACTATCTTGGACTTCTCTGGATGTTTCCCAGGCGAGCTATTGGCAGCATGCTCAGAACCACTGTTTCTGAGGCTAATTCTTGAACCGTAAGTCTTAGACGCTTGATCTTGGCGGCATTCGTCTCAGCGCCTGGCAATTAGTATATAAGCACTGTCCTTGACTTCTCTGGATGTTTCCCAGGCGAGCTATTCACAAGTAAATCCTAGACGCTCGATCTTGGTTACTTTCGCTTTCGCGGCTGGCAGCAAAGTTCAGAACCATGTTTCTGTGAATAACTCTTGAACCGTAAGTCACAGACGCTCGCTCTTGGCTGCATTCGTTTCAGCTCGTGGCAGCCAGGCTAAAAAAAACACTATCTTGGACTTCTCTGGATGTTTCCCAGGCGAGCTGTTGGCAGCATGTTCAAAACCACTGTTTCTGAGGCTAATTCTTGAACCGTAAGTCATAGACGCTCGATCTTGGCGGCATTCGTCTCAGCGCCTGGCAATTAGTATAGAAGCACTGTTTCCCACTGTTTCTGAGGCTAATTCTTGAACCGTAAGTCTTAGACGCTTGATCCTTGGCGGCATTCGTCTCAGCGCCTGGCAATTAGTATAGCTGCACTGTCTTTGACTTCTCTGGATGTTTTCCAGGCGAGCTATTCACAAGTAAATCCTAGACGCTCGATCTTGGTTACTTTCGCTTTCGCGGCTGGCAGCAAAGTTCAGAACCATGTTTCTGTGAATAACTCTTGAACCGTAAGTCACAGACGCTCGCTCTTGGCTGCATTCGTTTCAGCTCGTGGCAGCCAGGCTAAAAAAACACTATCTTGGACTTCTCTGGATGTTTCCCAGGCGAGCTGTTGGCAGCATGTTCAAAACCACTGTTTCTGAGGCTAATTCTTGAACCGTAAGTCATAGACGCTCGATCTTGGCGGCATTCGTCTCAGCGCCTGGCAATTAGTATAGAAGCACTGTTTCCCACTGTTTCTGAGGCTAATTCTTGAACCGTAAGTCTTAGACGCTTGATCTTGGCGGCATTCGTCTCAGCGCCTGGCAATTAGTATAGAAGCACTGTCTTTGACTTATCTGAAAGTTTCCCAGGCGAGCTATTCACAAGTAAATCCTAGACGCTCGATCTTGGTTATTTTCGCTTTCGCGGCTGGCAGCAAAGTTCAGAACCATGTTTCTGTGAATAACTCTTGAACCGTAAGTCACAGACGCTCGCTCTTGGCTGCATTCGTTTCAGCTCGTGGCAGCCAGTCTAAAAAAACACTATCTTGGACTTCTCTGGATGTTTCCCAGGCGAGCTATTGGCAGCATGTACAGAACCACTGTTTCTGAGGCTAATTCTTGAACCGTAAGTCATAGACGCTCGATCTTGGCGGCATTCGTCTCAGCGCCTGGCAATTAGTATAGAAGCACTGTTTCCCACTGTTTCTGAGGCTAATTCTTGAACCGTAAGTCATAGACGCTCGATCTTGGCGGCATTCGTCTCAGCGCCTGGCAATTAGTATAGAAGCACTGTCTTTGACTTCTCTGGATGTTTCCCATGCGAGCTATTGACAAGTAAATCCTAGACGCTCGATCTTGGTTACTTTCGCTTTCGCGGCTGGCAGCAAAGTTCAGAACCATGTTTCTGTGAATAACTCTTGAACCGTAAGTCACAGACGCTCGCTCTTGGCTGCATTCGTTTCAGCTCGTGGCAGCCAGTCTAAAAAAACACTATCTTGGACTTCTCTGGATGTTTCCCAGGCGAGCTATTGGCAGCCGGTTCAAAACCACTGTTTCTGAGGCTAATTCTTGAACCGTAAGTCATAGACGCTCGATCTTGGCGGCATTCGTCTCAGCGCCAGGCAATTAGTATAGAAGCACTGTTTCCCACTGTTTCTGAGGCTAATTCTTGAACCGTAAGTCTTAGACGCTTGATCTTGGCGGCATTCGTCTCAGCGCCTGGCAATTAGCATAGAAGCACTGTCTTTGACTTATCTGAAAGTTTCCCAGGCGAGCTATTGACAAGTAAATCCTAGACGCTCGATCTTGGTTACTTTCGCTTTCGCGGCTGGCAGCAAAGTTTAGAACCATGTTTCTGTGAATAACTCTTGAACCGTAAGTCACAGACGCTCGCTCTTGGCTGCATTCGTTTCAGCTCGTGGCAGCCAGTCTAAAAAAACACTATCTTGGACTTCTCTGGATGTTTCCCAGGCGAGCTATTGGCAGCATGTTCAGAACCACTGTTTCTGAGGCTAATTCTTGAACCGTAAGTCATAGACGCTCGATCTTGGCGGCATTCGTCTCAGCGCCTGGCAATGAGTATAGAAGCACTGTTTCCCACTGTTTCTGAGGCTAATTCTTGAACCGTAAGTCATAGACGCTCGATCTTGGCGGCATTCGTCTCAGCGCCTGGCAATTAGTATAGAAGCACTGTCTTTGACTTCTCTGGATGTTTCCCATGCGAGCTATTGACAAGTAAATCCTAGACGCTCGATCTTGGTTACTTTCGCTTTCGCGGCTGGCAGCAAAGTTCAGAACCATGTTTCTGTGAATAACTCTTGAACCGTAAGTCATAGACGCTCGATCTTGGCGGCATTCGTCTCAGCGCCTGGCAATTAGTATAGAAGCACTGTTTCCCACTGTTTCTGAGGCTAATTCTTGAACCGTAAGTCTTAGACGCTTGATCTTGGCGGCATTCGTCTCAGCGCCTGGCAATTAGTATATAAGCACTGTCCTTGACTTCTCTGGATGTTTCCCAGGCGAGCTATTCACAAGTAAATCCTAGACGCTCGATCTTGGTTACTTTCGCTTTCGCGGCTGGCAGCAAAGTTCAGAACCATGTTTCTGTGAATAACTCTTGAACCGTAAGTCACAGACGCTCGCTCTTGGCTGCATTCGTTTCAGCTCGTGGCAGCCAGTCTAAAAAAACACTATCTTGGACTTCTCTGGATGTTTCCCAGGCGAGCTATTGGCAGCATGTTCAAAACCACTGTTTCTGAGGCTAATTCTTGAACCGTAAGTCATAGACGCTCGATCTTGGCGGCATTCGTCTCAGCGCCTGGCAATTAGTAAAGAAGCACTGTTTCCCACTGTTTCTGAGGCTAATTCTTGAACCGTAAGTCTTAGACGCTTGATCTTGGCGGCATTCGTCTCAGCGCCTGGCAATTAGCATAGAAGCACTGTCTTTGACTTATCTGAAAGTTTCCCAGGCGAGCTATTGACAAGTAAATCCTAGACGCTCGATCTTGGTTACTTTCGCTTTCGCGGCTGGCAGCAAAGTTTAGAACCATGTTTCTGTGAATAACTCTTGAACCGTAAGTCACAGACGCTCGCTCTTGGCTGCATTCGTTTCAGCTCGTGGCAGCCAGTCTAAAAAAACACTATCTTGGACTTCTCTGGATGTTTCCCAGGCGAGCTATTGGCAGCATGTACAGAACCACTGTTTCTGAGGCTAATTCTTGAACCGTAAGTCATAGACGCTCGATCTTGGCGGCATTCGTCTCAGCGCCTGGCAATTAGTATAGAAGCACTGTTTCCCACTGTTTCTGAGGCTAATTCTTGAACCGTAAGTCATAGACGCTCGATCTTGGCGGCATTCGTCTCAGCGCCTGGCAATTAGTATAGAAGCACTGTCTTTGACTTCTCTGGATGTTTCCCATGCGAGCTATTGACAAGTAAATCCTAGACGCTCGATCTTGGTTACTTTCGCTTTCGCGGCTGGCAGCAAAGTTCAGAACCATGTTTCTGTGAATAACTCTTGAACCGTAAGTCACAGACGCTCGCTCTTGGCTGCATTCCTTTCAGCTCGTGGCAGCCAGTCTAAAAAAACACTATCTTGGACTTCTCTGGATGTTTCCCAGGCGAGCTATTGGCAGCCGGTTCAAAACCACTGTTTCTGAGGCTAATTCTTGAACCGTAAGTCATAGACGCTCGATCTTGGCGGCATTCGTCTCAGCGCCAGGCAATTAGTATAGAAGCACTGTTTCCCACTGTTTCTGAGGCTAATTCTTGAACCGTAAGTCTTAGACGCTTGATCTTGGCGGCATTCGTCTCAGCGCCTGGCAATTAGCATAGAAGCACTGTCTTTGACTTATCTGAAAGTTTCCCAGGCGAGCTATTGACAAGTAAATCCTAGACGCTCGATCTTGGTTACTTTCGCTTTCGCGGCTGGCAGCAAAGTTTAGAACCATGTTTCTGTGAATAACTCTTGAACCGTAAGTCACAGACGCTCGCTCTTGGCTGCATTCGTTTCAGCTCGTGGCAGCCAGTCTAAAAAAACACTATCTTGGACTTCTCTGGATGTTTCCCAGGCGAGCTATTGGCAGCATGTTCAGAACCACTGTTTCTGAGGCTAATTCTTGAACCGTAAGTCATAGACGCTCGATCTTGGCAGCATTCGTCTCAGCGCCTGGCAATTAGTATAGAAGCACTGTTTCCCACTGTTTCTGAGGCTAATTCTTGAACCGTAAGTCATAGACGCTCGATCTTGGCGGCATTCGTCTCAGCGCCTGGCAATTAGTATAGAAGCACTGTCTTTGACTTCTCTGGATGTTTCCCATGCGAGCTATTGACAAGTAAATCCTAGACGCTCGATCTTGGTTACTTTCGCTTTCGCGGCTGGCAGCAAAGTTCAGAACCATGTTTCTGTGAATAACTCTTGAACCGTAAGTCATAGACGCTCGATCTTGGCGGCATTCGTCTCAGCGCCTGGCAATTAGTATAGAAGCACTGTTTCCCACTGTTTCTGAGGCTAATTCTTGAACCGTAAGTCTTAGACGCTTGATCTTGGCGGCATTCGTCTCAGCGCCTGGCAATTAGTATATAAGCACTGTCCTTGACTTCTCTGGATGTTTCCCAGGCGAGCTATTCACAAGTAAATCCTAGACGCTCGATCTTGGTTACTTTCGCTTTCGCGGCTGGCAGCAAAGTTCAGAACCATGTTTCTGTGAATAACTCTTGAACCGTAAGTCACAGACGCTCGCTCTTGGCTGCATTCGTTTCAGCTCGTGGCAGCCAGTCTAAAAAAACACTATCTTGGACTTCTCTGGATGTTTCCCAGGCGAGCTATTGGCAGCATGTTCAAAACCACTGTTTCTGAGGCTAATTCTTGAACCGTAAGTCATAGACGCTCGATCTTGGCGGCATTCGTCTCAGCGCCTGGCAATTAGTAAAGAAGCACTGTTTCCCACTGTTTCTGAGGCTAATTCTTGAACCGTAAGTCTTAGACGCTTGATCTTGGCGGCATTCGTCTCAGCGCCTGGCAATTAGCATAGAAGCACTGTCTTTGACTTATCTGAAAGTTTCCCAGGCGAGCTATTGACAAGTAAATCCTAGACGCTCGATCTTGGTTACTTTCGCTTTCGCGGCTGGCAGCAAAGTTTAGAACCATGTTTCTGTGAATAACTCTTGAACCGTAAGTCACAGACGCTCGCTCTTGGCTGCATTCGTTTCAGCTCGTGGCAGCCAGTCTAAAAAAACACTATCTTGGACTTCTCTGGATGTTTCCCAGGCGAGCTATTGGCAGCATGTACAGAACCACTGTTTCTGAGGCTAATTCTTGAACCGTAAGTCATAGACGCTCGATCTTGGCGGCATTCGTCTCAGCGCCTGGCAATTAGTATAGAAGCACTGTTTCCCACTGTTTCTGAGGCTAATTCTTGAACCGTAAGTCATAGACGCTCGATCTTGGCGGCATTCGTCTCAGCGCCTGGCAATTAGTATAGAAGCACTGTCTTTGACTTCTCTGGATGTTTCCCATGCGAGCTATTGACAAGTAAATCCTAGACGCTCGATCTTGGTTACTTTCGCTTTCGCGGCTGGCAGCAAAGTTCAGAACCATGTTTCTGTGAATAACTCTTGAACCGTAAGTCACAGACGCTCGCTCTTGGCTGCATTCCTTTCAGCTCGTGGCAGCCAGTCTAAAAAAACACTATCTTGGACTTCTCTGGATGTTTCCCAGGCGAGCTATTGGCAGCCGGTTCAAAACCACTGTTTCTGAGGCTAATTCTTGAACCGTAAGTCATAGACGCTCGATCTTGGCGGCATTCGTCTCAGCGCCAGGCAATTAGTATAGAAGCACTGTTTCCCACTGTTTCTGAGGCTAATTCTTGAACCGTAAGTCTTAGACGCTTGATCTTGGCGGCATTCGTCTCAGCGCCTGGCAATTAGCATAGAAGCACTGTCTTTGACTTATCTGAAAGTTTCCCAGGCGAGCTATTGACAAGTAAATCCTAGACGCTCGATCTTGGTTACTTTCGCTTTCGCGGCTGGCAGCAAAGTTTAGAACCATGTTTCTGTGAATAACTCTTGAACCGTAAGTCACAGACGCTCGCTCTTGGCTGCATTCGTTTCAGCTCGTGGCAGCCAGTCTAAAAAAACACTATCTTGGACTTCTCTGGATGTTTCCCAGGCGAGCTATTGGCAGCATGTTCAGAACCACTGTTTCTGAGGCTAATTCTTGAACCGTAAGTCATAGACGCTCGATCTTGGCAGCATTCGTCTCAGCGCCTGGCAATTAGTATAGAAGCACTGTTTCCCACTGTTTCTGAGGCTAATTCTTGAACCGTAAGTCATAGACGCTCGATCTTGGCGGCATTCGTCTCAGCGCCTGGCAATTAGTATAGAAGCACTGTCTTTGACTTCTCTGGATGTTTCCCATGCGAGCTATTGACAAGTAAATCCTAGACGCTCGATCTTGGTTACTTTCGCTTTCGCGGCTGGCAGCAAAGTTCAGAACCATGTTTCTGTGAATAACTCTTGAACCGTAAGTCATAGACGCTCGATCTTGGCGGCATTCGTCTCAGCGCCTGGCAATTAGTATAGAAGCACTGTTTCCCACTGTTTCTGAGGCTAATTCTTGAACCGTAAGTCTTAGACGCTTGATCTTGGCGGCATTCGTCTCAGCGCCTGGCAATTAGTATATAAGCACTGTCCTTGACTTCTCTGGATGTTTCCCAGGCGAGCTATTCACAAGTAAATCCTAGACGCTCGATCTTGGTTACTTTCGCTTTCGCGGCTGGCAGCAAAGTTCAGAACCATGTTTCTGTGAATAACTCTTGAACCGTAAGTCACAGACGCTCGCTCTTGGCTGCATTCGTTTCAGCTCGTGGCAGCCAGTCTAAAAAAACACTATCTTGGACTTCTCTGGATGTTTCCCAGGCGAGCTATTGGCAGCATGTTCAAAACCACTGTTTCTGAGGCTAATTCTTGAACCGTAAGTCATAGACGCTCGATCTTGGCGGCATTCGTCTCAGCGCCTGGCAATTAGTAAAGAAGCACTGTTTCCCACTGTTTCTGAGGCTAATTCTTGAACCGTAAGTCTTAGACGCTTGATCTTGGCGGCATTCGTCTCAGCGCCTGGCAATTAGCATAGAAGCACTGTCTTTGACTTATCTGAAAGTTTCCCAGGCGAGCTATTGACAAGTAAATCCTAGACGCTCGATCTTGGTTACTTTCGCTTTCGCGGCTGGCAGCAAAGTTTAGAACCATGTTTCTGTGAATAACTCTTGAACCGTAAGTCACAGACGCTCGCTCTTGGCTGCATTCGTTTCAGCTCGTGGCAGCCAGTCTAAAAAAACACTATCTTGGACTTCTCTGGATGTTTCCCAGGCGAGCTATTGGCAGCATGTTCAGAACCACTGTTTCTGAGGCTAATTCTTGAACCGTAAGTCATAGACGCTCGATCTTGGCGGCATTCGTCTCAGCGCCTGGCAATTAGTATAGAAGCACTGTTTCCCACTGTTTCTGAGGCTAATTCTTGAACCGTAAGTCATAGACGCTCGATCTTGGCGGCATTCGTCTCAGCGCCTGGCAATTAGTATAGAAGCACTGTCTTTGACTTCTCTGGATGTTTCCCATGCGAGCTATTGACAAGTAAATCCTAGACGCTCGATCTTGGTTACTTTCGCTTTCGCGGCTGGCAGCAAAGTTCAGAACCATGTTTCTGTGAATAACTCTTGAACCGTAAGTCACAGACGCTCGCTCTTGGCTGCATTCCTTTCAGCTCGTGGCAGCCAGTCTAAAAAAACACTATCTTGGACTTCTCTGGATGTTTCCCAGGCGAGCTATTGGCAGCCGGTTCAAAACCACTGTTTCTGAGGCTAATTCTTGAACCGTAAGTCATAGACGCTCGATCTTGGCGGCATTCGTCTCAGCGCCAGGCAATTAGTATAGAAGCACTGTTTCCCACTGTTTCTGAGGCTAATTCTTGAACCGTAAGTCTTAGACGCTTGATCTTGGCGGCATTCGTCTCAGCGCCTGGCAATTAGCATAGAAGCACTGTCTTTGACTTATCTGAAAGTTTCCCAGGCGAGCTATTGACAAGTAAATCCTAGACGCTCGATCTTGGTTACTTTCGCTTTCGCGGCTGGCAGCAAAGTTTAGAACCATGTTTCTGTGAATAACTCTTGAACCGTAAGTCACAGACGCTCGCTCTTGGCTGCATTCGTTTCAGCTCGTGGCAGCCAGTCTAAAAAAACACTATCTTGGACTTCTCTGGATGTTTCCCAGGCGAGCTATTGGCAGCATGTTCAGAACCACTGTTTCTGAGGCTAATTCTTGAACCGTAAGTCATAGACGCTCGATCTTGGCAGCATTCGTCTCAGCGCCTGGCAATTAGTATAGAAGCACTGTTTCCCACTGTTTCTGAGGCTAATTCTTGAACCGTAAGTCATAGACGCTCGATCTTGGCGGCATTCGTCTCAGCGCCTGGCAATTAGTATAGAAGCACTGTCTTTGACTTCTCTGGATGTTTCCCATGCGAGCTATTGACAAGTAAATCCTAGACGCTCGATCTTGGTTACTTTCGCTTTCGCGGCTGGCAGCAAAGTTCAGAACCATGTTTCTGTGAATAACTCTTGAACCGTAAGTCATAGACGCTCGATCTTGGCGGCATTCGTCTCAGCGCCTGGCAATTAGTATAGAAGCACTGTTTCCCACTGTTTCTGAGGCTAATTCTTGAACCGTAAGTCTTAGACGCTTGATCTTGGCGGCATTCGTCTCAGCGCCTGGCAATTAGTATATAAGCACTGTCCTTGACTTCTCTGGATGTTTCCCAGGCGAGCTATTCACAAGTAAATCCTAGACGCTCGATCTTGGTTACTTTCGCTTTCGCGGCTGGCAGCAAAGTTCAGAACCATGTTTCTGTGAATAACTCTTGAACCGTAAGTCACAGACGCTCGCTCTTGGCTGCATTCGTTTCAGCTCGTGGCAGCCAGTCTAAAAAAACACTATCTTGGACTTCTCTGGATGTTTCCCAGGCGAGCTATTGGCAGCATGTTCAAAACCACTGTTTCTGAGGCTAATTCTTGAACCGTAAGTCATAGACGCTCGATCTTGGCGGCATTCGTCTCAGCGCCTGGCAATTAGTAAAGAAGCACTGTTTCCCACTGTTTCTGAGGCTAATTCTTGAACCGTAAGTCTTAGACGCTTGATCTTGGCGGCATTCGTCTCAGCGCCTGGCAATTAGCATAGAAGCACTGTCTTTGACTTATCTGAAAGTTTCCCAGGCGAGCTATTGACAAGTAAATCCTAGACGCTCGATCTTGGTTACTTTCGCTTTCGCGGCTGGCAGCAAAGTTTAGAACCATGTTTCTGTGAATAACTCTTGAACCGTAAGTCACAGACGCTCGCTCTTGGCTGCATTCGTTTCAGCTCGTGGCAGCCAGTCTAAAAAAACACTATCTTGGACTTCTCTGGATGTTTCCCAGGCGAGCTATTGGCAGCATGTTCAGAACCACTGTTTCTGAGGCTAATTCTTGAACCGTAAGTCATAGACGCTCGATCTTGGCGGCATTCGTCTCAGCGCCTGGCAATTAGTATAGAAGCACTGTTTCCCACTGTTTCTGAGGCTAATTCTTGAACCGTAAGTCATAGACGCTCGATCTTGGCGGCATTCGTCTCAGCGCCTGGCAATTAGTATAGAAGCACTGTCTTTGACTTCTCTGGATGTTTCCCATGCGAGCTATTGACAAGTAAATCCTAGACGCTCGATCTTGGTTACTTTCGCTTTCGCGGCTGGCAGCAAAGTTCAGAACCATGTTTCTGTGAATAACTCTTGAACCGTAAGTCATAGACGCTCGATCTTGGCAGCATTCGTCTCAGCGCCTGGCAATTAGTATAGAAGCACTGTTTCCCACTGTTTCTGAGGCTAATTCTTGAACCGTAAGTCTTAGACGCTTGATCTTGGCGGCATTCGTCTCAGCGCCTGGCAATTAGTATATAAGCACTGTCCTTGACTTCTCTGGATGTTTCCCAGGCGAGCTATTCACAAGTAAATCCTAGACGCTCGATCTTGGTTACTTTCGCTTTCGCGGCTGGCAGCAAAGTTCAGAACCATGTTTCTGTGAATAACTCTTGAACCGTAAGTCACAGACGCTCGCTCTTGGCTGCATTCGTTTCAGCTCGTGGCAGCCAGTCTAAAAAAACACTATCTTGGACTTCTCTGGATGTTTCCCAGGCGAGCTATTGGCAGCATGTTCAAAACCACTGTTTCTGAGGCTAATTCTTGAACCGTAAGTCATAGACGCTCGATCTTGGCGGCATTCGTCTCAGCGCCTGGCAATTAGTATAGAAGCACTGTTTCCCACTGTTTCTGAGGCTAATTCTTGAACCGTAAGTCTTAGACGCTTGATCTTGGCGGCATTCGTCTCAGCGCCTGGCAATTAGTATAGAAGCACTGTCTTTGACTTATCTGAAAGTTTCCCAGGCGAGCTATTCACAAGTAAATCCTAGACGCTCGATCTTGGTTATTTTCGCTTTCGCGGCTGGCAGCAAAGTTCAGAACCATGTTTCTGTGAATAACTCTTGAACCGTAAGTGACAGACGCTCGCTCTTGGCTGCATTCGTTTCAGCTCGTGGCAGCCAGTCTAAAAAAACACTATCTTGGACTTCTCTGGATGTTTCCCAGGCGAGCTATTGGCAGCATGTTCAGAACCACTGTTTCTGAGGCTAATTCTTGAACCGTAAGTCATAGACGCTCGATCTTGGCGGCATTCGTCTCAGCGCCTGGCAATTAGTGTAGAAGCACTGTCTTTGACTTCTCTGGATGTTTCCCATGCGAGCTATTGACAAGTAAATCCTAGACGCTCGATCTTGGTTACTTTCGCTTTCGCGGCTGGCAGCAAAGTTCAGAACCATGTTTCTGTGAATAACTCTTGAACCGTAAGTCATAGACGCTCGATCTTGGCGGCATTCGTCTCAGCGCCTGGCAATTAGTATAGAAGCACTGTTTCCCACTGTTTCTGAGGCTAATTCTTGAACCGTAAGTCTTAGACGCTTGATCTTGGCGGCATTCGTCTCAGCGCCTGGCAATTAGTATAGAAGCACTGTCTTTGACTTATCTGAAAGTTTCCCAGGCGAGCTATTCACAAGTAAATCCTAGACGCTCGATCTTGGTTACTTTCGCTTTCGCGGCTGGCAGCAAAGTTCAGAACCATGTTTCTGTGAATAACTCTTGAACCGTAAGTCACAGACGCTCGCTCTTGGCTGCATTCGTTTCAGCTCGTGGCAGCCAGTCTAAAAAAACACTATCTTGGACTTCTCTGGATGTTTCCCAGGCGAGCTATTGGCAGCATGTACAGAACCACTGTTTCTGAGGCTAATTCTTGAACCGTAAGTCATAGACGCTCGATCTTGGCGGCATTCGTCTCAGCGCCTGGCAATTAGTATAGAAGCACTGTTTCCCACTGTTTCTGAGGCTAATTCTTGAACCGTAAGTCATAGACGCTCGATCTTGGCGGCATTCGTCTCAGCGCCTGGCAATTAGTATAGAAGCACTGTCTTTGACTTCTCTGGATGTTTCCCATGCGAGCTATTGACAAGTAAATCCTAGACGCTCGATCTTGGTTACTTTCGCTTTCGCGGCTGGCAGCAAAGTTCAGAACCATGTTTCTGTGAATAACTCTTGAACCGTAAGTCACAGACGCTCGCTCTTGGCTGCATTCGTTTCAGCTCGTGGCAGCCAGTCTAAAAAAACACTATCTTGGACTTCTCTGGATGTTTCCCAGGCGAGCTATTGGCAGCCGGTTCAAAACCACTGTTTCTGAGGCTAATTCTTGAACCGTAAGTCATAGACGCTCGATCTTGGCGGCATTCGTCTCAGCGCCTGGCAATTAGTATAGAAGCACTGTTTCCCACTGTTTCTGAGGCTAATTCTTGAACCGTAAGTCATAGACGCTCGATCTTGGCGGCATTCGTCTCAGCGCCTGGCAATTAGTATAGAAGCACTGTCTTTGACTTCTCTGGATGTTTCCCATGCGAGCTATTGACAAGTAAATCCTAGACGCTCGATCTTGGTTACTTTCGCTTTCGCGGCTGGCAGCAAAGTTCAGAACCATGTTTCTGTGAATAACTCTTGAACCGTAAGTCATAGACGCTCGATCTTGGCGGCATTCGTCTCAGCGCCTGGCAATTAGTATAGAAGCACTGTTTCCCACTGTTTCTGAGGCTAATTCTTGAACCGTAAGTCTTAGACGCTTGATCTTGGCGGCATTCGTCTCAGCGCCTGGCAATTAGTATATAAGCACTGTCCTTGACTTCTCTGGATGTTTCCCAGGCGAGCTATTCACAAGTAAATCCTAGACGCTCGATCTTGGTTACTTTCGCTTTCGCGGCTGGCAGCAAAGTTCAGAACCATGTTTTTGTGAATAACTCTTGAACCGTAAGTCGCAGACGCTCGCTCTTGGCTGCATTCGTTTCAGCTCGTGGCAGCCAGTCTAAAAAAACACTATCTTGGACTTCTCTGGATGTTTCCCAGGCGAGCTATTGGCAGCATGTTCAAAACCACTGTTTCTGAGGCTAATTCTTGAACCGTAAGTCATAGACGCTCGATCTTGGCGGCATTCGTCTCAGCGCCTGGCAATTAGTATAGAAGCACTGTTTCCCACTGTTTCTGAGGCTAATTCTTGAACCGTAAGTCTTAGACGCTTGATCTTGGCGGCATTCGTCTCAGCGCCTGGCAATTAGTATAGAAGCACTGTCTTTGACTTATCTGAAAGTTTCCCAGGCGAGCTATTCACAAGTAAATCCTAGACGCTCGATCTTGGTTATTTTCGCTTTCGCGGCTGGCAGCAAAGTTCAGAACCATGTTTCTGTGAATAACTCTTGAACCGTTAGTGACAGACGCTCGCTCTTGGCTGCATTCGTTTCAGCTCGTGGCAGCCAGTCTAAAAAACACTATTTTGGACTTCTCTGGATGTTTCCCAGGCGAGCTATTGGCAGCCGGTTCAAAACCACTGTTTCTGAGGCTAATTCTTGAACCGTAAGTCATAGACGCTCGATCTTGGCGGCATTCGTCTCAGCGCCAGGCAATTAGTATAGAAGCACTGTTTCCCACTGTTTCTGAGGCTAATTCTTGAACCGTAAGTCTTAGACGCTTGATCTTGGCGGCATTCGTCTCAGCACCTGGCAATTAGCATAGAAGCACTGTCTTTGACTTATCTGAAAGTTTCCCAGGCGAGCTATTGACAAGTAAATCCTAGACGCTCGATCTTGGTTACTTTCGCTTTCGCGGCTGGCAGCAAAGTTTAGAACCATGTTTCTGTGAATAACTCTTGAACCGTAAGTCACAGACGCTCGCTCTTGGCTGCATTCGTTTCAGCTCGTGGCAGCCAGTCTAAAAAAACACTATCTTGGACTTCTCTGGATGTTTCCCAGGCGAGCTATTGGCAGCATGTTCAGAACCACTGTTTCTGAGGCTAATTCTTGAACCGTAAGTCATAGACGCTCGATCTTGGCGGCATTCGTCTCAGCGCCTGGCAATTAGTATAGAAGCACTGTTTCCCACTGTTTCTGAGGCTAATTCTTGAACCGTAAGTCATAGACGCTCGATCTTGGCGGCATTCGTCTCAGCGCCTGGCAATTAGTATAGAAGCACTGTCTTTGACTTCTCTGGATGTTTCCCATGCGAGCTATTGACAAGTAAATCCTAGACGCTCGATCTTGGTTACTTTCGCTTTCGCGGCTGGCAGCAAAGTTCAGAACCATGTTTCTGTGAATAACTCTTGAACCGTAAGTCATAGACGCTCGATCTTGGCGGCATTCGTCTCAGCGCCTGGCAATTAGTATAGAAGCACTGTTTCCCACTGTTTCTGAGGCTAATTCTTGAACCGTAAGTCTTAGACGCTTGATCTTGGCGGCATTCGTCTCAGCGCCTGGCAATTAGTATATAAGCACTGTCCTTGACTTCTCTGGATGTTTCCCAGGCGAGCTATTCACAAGTAAATCCTAGACGCTCGATCTTGGTTACTTTCGCTTTCGCGGCTGGCAGCAAAGTTCAGAACCATGTTTCTGTGAATAACTCTTGAACCGTAAGTCACAGACGCTCGCTCTTGGCTGCATTCGTTTCAGCTCGTGGCAGCCAGTCTAAAAAAACACTATCTTGGACTTCTCTGGATGTTTCCCAGGCGAGCTATTGGCAGCATGTTCAAAACCACTGTTTCTGAGGCTAATTCTTGAACCGTAAGTCATAGACGCTCGATCTTGGCGGCATTCGTCTCAGCGCCTGGCAATTAGTAAAGAAGCACTGTTTCCCACTGTTTCTGAGGCTAATTCTTGAACCGTAAGTCTTAGACGCTTGATCTTGGCGGCATTCGTCTCAGCGCCTGGCAATTAGCATAGAAGCACTGTCTTTGACTTATCTGAAAGTTTCCCAGGCGAGCTATTGACAAGTAAATCCTAGACGCTCGATCTTGGTTACTTTCGCTTTCGCGGCTGGCAGCAAAGTTTAGAACCATGTTTCTGTGAATAACTCTTGAACCGTAAGTCACAGACGCTCGCTCTTGGCTGCATTCGTTTCAGCTCGTGGCAGCCAGTCTAAAAAAACACTATCTTGGACTTCTCTGGATGTTTCCCAGGCGAGCTATTGGCAGCATGTACAGAACCACTGTTTCTGAGGCTAATTCTTGAACCGTAAGTCATAGACGCTCGATCTTGGCGGCATTCGTCTCAGCGCCTGGCAATTAGTATAGAAGCACTGTTTCCCACTGTTTCTGAGGCTAATTCTTGAACCGTAAGTCATAGACGCTCGATCTTGGCGGCATTCGTCTCAGCGCCTGGCAATTAGTATAGAAGCACTGTCTTTGACTTCTCTGGATGTTTCCCATGCGAGCTATTGACAAGTAAATCCTAGACGCTCGATCTTGGTTACTTTCGCTTTCGCGGCTGGCAGCAAAGTTCAGAACCATGTTTCTGTGAATAACTCTTGAACCGTAAGTCACAGACGCTCGCTCTTGGCTGCATTCCTTTCAGCTCGTGGCAGCCAGTCTAAAAAAACACTATCTTGGACTTCTCTGGATGTTTCCCAGGCGAGCTATTGGCAGCCGGTTCAAAACCACTGTTTCTGAGGCTAATTCTTGAACCGTAAGTCATAGACGCTCGATCTTGGCGGCATTCGTCTCAGCGCCAGGCAATTAGTATAGAAGCACTGTTTCCCACTGTTTCTGAGGCTAATTCTTGAACCGTAAGTCTTAGACGCTTGATCTTGGCGGCATTCGTCTCAGCGCCTGGCAATTAGCATAGAAGCACTGTCTTTGACTTATCTGAAAGTTTCCCAGGCGAGCTATTGACAAGTAAATCCTAGACGCTCGATCTTGGTTACTTTCGCTTTCGCGGCTGGCAGCAAAGTTTAGAACCATGTTTCTGTGAATAACTCTTGAACCGTAAGTCACAGACGCTCGCTCTTGGCTGCATTCGTTTCAGCTCGTGGCAGCCAGTCTAAAAAAACACTATCTTGGACTTCTCTGGATGTTTCCCAGGCGAGCTATTGGCAGCATGTTCAGAACCACTGTTTCTGAGGCTAATTCTTGAACCGTAAGTCATAGACGCTCGATCTTGGCAGCATTCGTCTCAGCGCCTGGCAATTAGTATAGAAGCACTGTTTCCCACTGTTTCTGAGGCTAATTCTTGAACCGTAAGTCATAGACGCTCGATCTTGGCGGCATTCGTCTCAGCGCCTGGCAATTAGTATAGAAGCACTGTCTTTGACTTCTCTGGATGTTTCCCATGCGAGCTATTGACAAGTAAATCCTAGACGCTCGATCTTGGTTACTTTCGCTTTCGCGGCTGGCAGCAAAGTTCAGAACCATGTTTCTGTGAATAACTCTTGAACCGTAAGTCATAGACGCTCGATCTTGGCGGCATTCGTCTCAGCGCCTGGCAATTAGTATAGAAGCACTGTTTCCCACTGTTTCTGAGGCTAATTCTTGAACCGTAAGTCTTAGACGCTTGATCTTGGCGGCATTCGTCTCAGCGCCTGGCAATTAGTATATAAGCACTGTCCTTGACTTCTCTGGATGTTTCCCAGGCGAGCTATTCACAAGTAAATCCTAGACGCTCGATCTTGGTTACTTTCGCTTTCGCGGCTGGCAGCAAAGTTCAGAACCATGTTTCTGTGAATAACTCTTGAACCGTAAGTCACAGACGCTCGCTCTTGGCTGCATTCGTTTCAGCTCGTGGCAGCCAGTCTAAAAAAAACACTATCTTGGACTTCTCTGGATGTTTCCCAGGCGAGCTATTGGCAGCATGTTCAAAACCACTGTTTCTGAGGCTAATTCTTGAACCGTAAGTCATAGACGCTCGATCTTGGCGGCATTCGTCTCAGCGCCTGGCAATTAGTAAAGAAGCACTGTTTCCCACTGTTTCTGAGGCTAATTCTTGAACCGTAAGTCTTAGACGCTTGATCTTGGCGGCATTCGTCTCAGCGCCTGGCAATTAGCATAGAAGCACTGTCTTTGACTTATCTGAAAGTTTCCCAGGCGAGCTATTGACAAGTAAATCCTAGACGCTCGATCTTGGTTACTTTCGCTTTCGCGGCTGGCAGCAAAGTTTAGAACCATGTTTCTGTGAATAACTCTTGAACCGTAAGTCACAGACGCTCGCTCTTGGCTGCATTCGTTTCAGCTCGTGGCAGCCAGTCTAAAAAAACACTATCTTGGACTTCTCTGGATGTTTCCCAGGCGAGCTATTGGCAGCATGTTCAGAACCACTGTTTCTGAGGCTAATTCTTGAACCGTAAGTCATAGACGCTCGATCTTGGCGGCATTCGTCCTCAGCGCCTGGCAATTAGTATAGAAGCACTGTTTCCCACTGTTTCTGAGGCTAATTCTTGAACCGTAAGTCATAGACGCTCGATCTTGGCGGCATTCGTCTCAGCGCCTGGCAATTAGTATAGAAGCACTGTCTTTGACTTCTCTGGATGTTTCCCATGCGAGCTATTGACAAGTAAATCCTAGACGCTCGATCTTGGTTACTTTCGCTTTCGCGGCTGGCAGCAAAGTTCAGAACCATGTTTCTGTGAATAACTCTTGAACCGTAAGTCATAGACGCTCGATCTTGGCAGCATTCGTCTCAGCGCCTGGCAATTAGTATAGAAGCACTGTTTCCCACTGTTTCTGAGGCTAATTCTTGAACCGTAAGTCTTAGACGCTTGATCTTGGCGGCATTCGTCTCAGCGCCTGGCAATTAGTATATAAGCACTGTCCTTGACTTCTCTGGATGTTTCCCAGGCGAGCTATTCACAAGTAAATCCTAGACGCTCGATCTTGGTTACTTTCGCTTTCGCGGCTGGCAGCAAAGTTCAGAACCATGTTTCTGTGAATAACTCTTGAACCGTAAGTCACAGACGCTCGCTCTTGGCTGCATTCGTTTCAGCTCGTGGCAGCCAGTCTAAAAAAACACTATCTTGGACTTCTCTGGATGTTTCCCAGGCGAGCTATTGGCAGCATGTTCAAAACCACTGTTTCTGAGGCTAATTCTTGAACCGTAAGTCATAGACGCTCGATCTTGGCGGCATTCGTCTCAGCGCCTGGCAATTAGTATAGAAGCACTGTTTCCCACTGTTTCTGAGGCTAATTCTTGAACCGTAAGTCTTAGACGCTTGATCTTGGCGGCATTCGTCTCAGCGCCTGGCAATTAGTATAGAAGCACTGTCTTTGACTTATCTGAAAGTTTCCCAGGCGAGCTATTCACAAGTAAATCCTAGACGCTCGATCTTGGTTATTTTCGCTTTCGCGGCTGGCAGCAAAGTTCAGAACCATGTTTCTGTGAATAACTCTTGAACCGTAAGTGACAGACGCTCGCTCTTGGCTGCATTCGTTTCAGCTCGTGGCAGCCAGTCTAAAAAACACTATTTTGGACTTCTCTGGATGTTTCCCAGGCGAGCTATTGGCAGCATGTTCAGAACCACTGTTTCTGAGGCTAATTCTTGAACCGTAAGTCATAGACGCTCGATCTTGGCGGCATTCGTCTCAGCGCCTGGCAATTAGTGTAGAAGCACTGTCTTTGACTTCTCTGGATGTTTCCCATGCGAGCTATTGACAAGTAAATCCTAGACGCTCGATCTTGGTTACTTTCGCTTTCGCGGCTGGCAGCAAAGTTCAGAACCATGTTTCTGTGAATAACTCTTGAACCGTAAGTCATAGACGCTCGATCTTGGCGGCATTCGTCTCAGCGCCTGGCAATTAGTATAGAAGCACTGTTTCCCACTGTTTCTGAGGCTAATTCTTGAACCGTAAGTCTTAGACGCTTGATCTTGGCGGCATTCGTCTCAGCGCCTGGCAATTAGTATAGAAGCACTGTCTTTGACTTATCTGAAAGTTTCCCAGGCGAGCTATTCACAAGTAAATCCTAGACGCTCGATCTTGGTTACTTTCGCTTTCGCGGCTGGCAGCAAAGTTCAGAACCATGTTTCTGTGAATAACTCTTGAACCGTAAGTCACAGACGCTCGCTCTTGGCTGCATTCGTTTCAGCTCGTGGCAGCCAGTCTAAAAAAACACTATCTTGGACTTCTCTGGATGTTTCCCAGGCGAGCTATTGGCAGCATGTACAGAACCACTGTTTCTGAGGCTAATTCTTGAACCGTAAGTCATAGACGCTCGATCTTGGCGGCATTCGTCTCAGCGCCTGGCAATTAGTATAGAAGCACTGTTTCCCACTGTTTCTGAGGCTAATTCTTGAACCGTAAGTCATAGACGCTCGATCTTGGCGGCATTCGTCTCAGCGCCTGGCAATTAGTATAGAAGCACTGTCTTTGACTTCTCTGGATGTTTCCCATGCGAGCTATTGACAAGTAAATCCTAGACGCTCGATCTTGGTTACTTTCGCTTTCGCGGCTGGCAGCAAAGTTCAGAACCATGTTTCTGTGAATAACTCTTGAACCGTAAGTCACAGACGCTCGCTCTTGGCTGCATTCGTTTCAGCTCGTGGCAGCCAGTCTAAAAAAACACTATCTTGGACTTCTCTGGATGTTTCCCAGGCGAGCTATTGGCAGCCGGTTCAAAACCACTGTTTCTGAGGCTAATTCTTGAACCGTAAGTCATAGACGCTCGATCTTGGCGGCATTCGTCTCAGCGCCTGGCAATTAGTATAGAAGCACTGTTTCCCACTGTTTCTGAGGCTAATTCTTGAACCGTAAGTCATAGACGCTCGATCTTGGCGGCATTCGTCTCAGCGCCTGGCAATTAGTATAGAAGCACTGTCTTTGACTTCTCTGGATGTTTCCCATGCGAGCTATTGACAAGTAAATCCTAGACGCTCGATCTTGGTTACTTTCGCTTTCGCGGCTGGCAGCAAAGTTCAGAACCATGTTTCTGTGAATAACTCTTGAACCGTAAGTCATAGACGCTCGATCTTGGCGGCATTCGTCTCAGCGCCTGGCAATTAGTATAGAAGCACTGTTTCCCACTGTTTCTGAGGCTAATTCTTGAACCGTAAGTCTTAGACGCTTGATCTTGGCGGCATTCGTCTCAGCGCCTGGCAATTAGTATATAAGCACTGTCCTTGACTTCTCTGGATGTTTCCCAGGCGAGCTATTCACAAGTAAATCCTAGACGCTCGATCTTGGTTACTTTCGCTTTCGCGGCTGGCAGCAAAGTTCAGAACCATGTTTTTGTGAATAACTCTTGAACCGTAAGTCGCAGACGCTCGCTCTTGGCTGCATTCGTTTCAGCTCGTGGCAGCCAGTCTAAAAAAACACTATCTTGGACTTCTCTGGATGTTTCCCAGGCGAGCTATTGGCAGCATGTTCAAAACCACTGTTTCTGAGGCTAATTCTTGAACCGTAAGTCATAGACGCTCGATCTTGGCGGCATTCGTCTCAGCGCCTGGCAATTAGTATAGAAGCACTGTTTCCCACTGTTTCTGAGGCTAATTCTTGAACCGTAAGTCTTAGACGCTTGATCTTGGCGGCATTCGTCTCAGCGCCTGGCAATTAGTATAGAAGCACTGTCTTTGACTTATCTGAAAGTTTCCCAGGCGAGCTATTCACAAGTAAATCCTAGACGCTCGATCTTGGTTATTTTCGCTTTCGCGGCTGGCAGCAAAGTTCAGAACCATGTTTCTGTGAATAACTCTTGAACCGTTAGTGACAGACGCTCGCTCTTGGCTGCATTCGTTTCAGCTCGTGGCAGCCAGTCTAAAAAACACTATTTTGGACTTCTCTGGATGTTTCCCAGGCGAGCTATTGGCAGCCGGTTCAAAACCACTGTTTCTGAGGCTAATTCTTGAACCGTAAGTCATAGACGCTCGATCTTGGCGGCATTCGTCTCAGCGCCAGGCAATTAGTATAGAAGCACTGTTTCCCACTGTTTCTGAGGCTAATTCTTGAACCGTAAGTCTTAGACGCTTGATCTTGGCGGCATTCGTCTCAGCACCTGGCAATTAGCATAGAAGCACTGTCTTTGACTTATCTGAAAGTTTCCCAGGCGAGCTATTGACAAGTAAATCCTAGACGCTCGATCTTGGTTACTTTCGCTTTCGCGGCTGGCAGCAAAGTTTAGAACCATGTTTCTGTGAATAACTCTTGAACCGTAAGTCACAGACGCTCGCTCTTGGCTGCATTCGTTTCAGCTCGTGGCAGCCAGTCTAAAAAAACACTATCTTGGACTTCTCTGGATGTTTCCCAGGCGAGCTATTGGCAGCATGTTCAGAACCACTGTTTCTGAGGCTAATTCTTGAACCGTAAGTCATAGACGCTCGATCTTGGCGGCATTCGTCTCAGCGCCTGGCAATTAGTATAGAAGCACTGTTTCCCACTGTTTCTGAGGCTAATTCTTGAACCGTAAGTCATAGACGCTCGATCTTGGCGGCATTCGTCTCAGCGCCTGGCAATTAGTATAGAAGCACTGTCTTTGACTTCTCTGGATGTTTCCCATGCGAGCTATTGACAAGTAAATCCTAGACGCTCGATCTTGGTTACTTTCGCTTTCGCGGCTGGCAGCAAAGTTCAGAACCATGTTTCTGTGAATAACTCTTGAACCGTAAGTCATAGACGCTCGATCTTGGCGGCATTCGTCTCAGCGCCTGGCAATTAGTATAGAAGCACTGTTTCCCACTGTTTCTGAGGCTAATTCTTGAACCGTAAGTCTTAGACGCTTGATCTTGGCGGCATTCGTCTCAGCGCCTGGCAATTAGTATAGAAGCACTGTCTTTGACTTCTCTGGATGTTTCCCATGCGAGCTATTGACAAGTAAATCCTAGACGCTCGATCTTGGTTACTTTCGCTTTCGCGGCTGGCAGCAAAGTTCAGAACCATGTTTCTGTGAATAACTCTTGAACCGTAAGTCACAGACGCTCGCTCTTGGCTGCATTCGTTTCAGCTCGTGGCAGCCAGTCTAAAAAACACTATTTTGGACTTCTCTGGATGTTTCCCAGGCGAGCTATTGGCAGCATGTTCAGAACCACTGTTTCTGAGGCTAATTCTTGAACCGTAAGTCATAGACGCTCGATCTTGGCGGCATTCGTCTCAGCGCCTGGCAATTAGTATAGAAGCACTGTTTCCCACTGTTTCTGAGGCTAATTCTTGAACCGTAAGTCATAGACGCTCGATCTTGGCGGCATTCGTCTCAGCGCCTGGCAATTAGTATAGAAGCACTGTCTTTGACTTCTCTGGATGTTTCCCATGCGAGCTATTGACAAGTAAATCCTAGACGCTCGATCTTGGTTACTTTCGCTTTCGCGGCTGGCAGCAAAGTTCAGAACCATGTTTCTGTGAATAACTCTTGAACCGTAAGTCACAGACGCTCGCTCTTGGCTGCATTCGTTTCAGCTCGTGGCAGCCAGTCTAAAAAAACACTATCTTGGACTTCTCTGGATGTTTCCCAGGCGAGCTATTGGCAGCCGGTTCAAAACCACTGTTTCTGAGGCTAATTCTTGAACCGTAAGTCATAGACGCTCGATCTTGGCGGCATTCGTCTCAGCGCCAGGCAATTAGTATAGAAGCACTGTTTCCCACTGTTTCTGAGGCTAATTCTTGAACCGTAAGTCTTAGACGCTTGATCTTGGCGGCATTCGTCTCAGCGCCTGGCAATTAGCATAGAAGCACTGTCTTTGACTTATCTGAAAGTTTCCCAGGCGAGCTATTGACAAGTAAATCCTAGACGCTCGATCTTGGTTACTTTCGCTTTCGCGGCTGGCAGCAAAGTTTAGAACATAGTTACATAGTTACATAGTTACATAGTTACATAGTTAGTACGGCTGAAAAAAAGACACATGTCCATCAAGTTCAACCAAGGGAAGGGAAAAGGGAAGGAAAAATTTCTACACATAGGAGCTAATATTTTTTTGTTCTAGGAAATTATCTAACCCTTTTTTAAAGCCATCTACTGTCCCTGCTGTGACCAGCTCCTGCGGTAGGCTATTCCATAAATTCACAGTTCTCACTGTAAAGAAGCCTTGTCGCCTCTGCAGCTTGAACCTTTTTTTCTCCAGACGGAGGGAGTGCCCCCTTGTTTTTTGAGGGGGTTTTACAAGGAACAGGATTTCACCATATTTTTTGTATGTGCCATTAATATATTTATACAAGTTAATCATGTCCCCCCTTAGTCGTCTTTTTTCAAGGCTAAATAGGTTTAATTCTTTCAATCTTTCCTCATAACTTAAATTCTCCATGCCCCTTATTAGCTTCGTTGCTCTTCTTTGTATTTTTTCCAACTCCAGGGCATCCTTTCTATGAACTGGAGCCCAGAACTGGACTGCATATTCTAGATGAGGCCTCACTAATGCTTTGTAAAGTGGCATTATTACATCCCTGTCCCGCGAGTCCATGCCTCTTTTAATACACGACAATATCCTGCTGGCCTTTGACGCAGCTGATTGACACTGCATGCTGTTATTGAGTTTATGATTTACAAGTACACCCAGATCCTTCTCAACAAGTGAATCCGCCAGTGTAGCGCCCCCTAGGACATATGATGCATGCAGGTTGTTGGTACCAAGATGCATAACTTTACATTTATCTACATTAAACTTCATTTGCCAAGTGGACGCCCAAACACTTAGTTTGTTTAAATCTGCCTGTAATTCATGAACATCTTCCATAGTCTGAACTATATTACATAGCTTGGTGTCATCTGCAAAAATAGAAATAGTGCTATTAATCCCTTCCTCTATATCATTAATAAATAAGTTGAATAATAGTGGTCCCAGCACTGAACCCTGGGGTACACCACTTATAACCGGGGACCATTCAGAGAAGGAATCATTGACCACAACCCTCTGGATACGGTCCTTGAGCCAATTCTCAATCCAATTACAAACTATATTTTCTAAACCTATAGTCCTTAATTTACCCATTAGGCGTCTATGGGGGACAGTGTCAAATGCCTTTGCAAAGTCCAAAAACACTAAATCCACAGCGGCCCCTCTGTCTAGACTTCTGCTCACCTCTTCATAAAAACAGATTAGGTTAGTTTGACAACTTCTGTCCTTAGTAAAACCGTGCTGGCTGTCACTTATAATGCTATTTATTGTCACATAATCCTGTATATAGTCCCTCAATAGCCCCTCAAACATTTTCCCCACGATGGATGTTAAGCTTACTGGTCTATAATTACCCGGGGAAGACCTAGAGCCCTTTTTGAAAATAGGCACCACATTTGCCCTGCGCCAGTCCCTTGGCACTATACCAGTCACTAGAGATTCTCTGAATATTATGAAAAGGGGGACAGAAATAACTGAACTAAGCTCTTTAAGAATTCTAGGGTGTAACCCATCTGGTCCCGGAGCCTTGTGCACATTTATTTTATTTAATTTAGCTTGGACCATCTCTACATTCATCCAATTCAGTATATCAACTGATATATTAACAGCACTGGCACCGGCTACATCAGCTGCTCTTTCTTCTGTTGTATATACAGAGCGGAAGAACCCATTTAGTAACTCTGCCTTCTCTTGATCCCCTGTGATCAACTCCCCATTACCATTATCTAGGGGTCCTACATGTTCAGACCTTGGCTTTTTTGCATTTATATGCTTGAAGAATTTTTTAGGATTTGTTTTACTATCCTTGGCCACCTGCCTTTCATTTTGTATTTTTGCTAATTTTATTACATTTTTACAGATTTTATTAAGCTCTTTATATTTTACAAAGGCTACAGATGTACCCTCAGATTTGTATTTTTTAAATGCCCTTTTTTTGTCATGTATTGCCCCTTTCACTGAAGGTGTAAGCCATGTGGGGTTTAATTTGAGTCGTTTATACTTATTACCTGTAGGAATAAATTTTGCACTATAATAACTCAAAGTAGATTTGAAAATCTCCCATTTATCATTTGTTCCATTATTTGACATTAGTTCTTCCCAGTCTATATCCTGAATTGCAGCCCTCATCCTGGGGAAATTGGCTTTCTTAAAATTAAATGTTTTTGCCCTCCCAGCCTGCGTTTGTTTTTTACAGTATAGGTAAAATGTAACTATATTATGATCACTGTTACCGAGGTTTTCACGAACATTGACATTCCCAACAAGATCTGCATTATTAGAAATGACCAGATCCAACAGAGCTTCACCTCTAGTCGGGTCTTCCACAAACTGGCCCATAAAATTTTCCTGCAATAGGTTGAGGAAATGTCTCCCCTTTGCAGTTGAAGCCGAACCATGACACCAATTAATATCCCGGAAATTAAAATCTCCCATTATCACTACAGTACCCGCCTGTGCAGCCCGCTCCATCTGTTTATATATCTGACCTTCCATCTCCTCAGTTATATTGGGGGGTCTATAGATTACACCAAAAGTAATTTTTTCAGTGTTTACCTCCCTTTCTAGTTCCACCCACAAGGTTTCAACCTCCTCACAGTCTTGACCCACTATTGTCTCTTTCACACTCGCCTTCATATCACTTCTCACATACAGACATACACCACCACCTTTCCTATTTGTCCTGTCTTTACGAAAAAGTGTAAAACCCTGTAGATTTACAGCCCAGTCATGTGAAGAGTCCAGCCATGTTTCAGCAACACCAACTATATCTATATTTTCTTCCAGTATCAAGGCCTCCAGCTCCCCCATTTTGCTTGCTAGACTTCTGGCATTTGTGAACATACACTTTAACTTGCCTGTCAGTTTTTCACTTTTATTATCAGAAATGTGATTTGACATTAATCGGTCCTTTTTATTTACACTGATGTTTTGTAACGAAAGGATCTCCTTATCTTGTTGTCTAGTCCTCTCCCCACATTCTGTTTCTCCCCCCACCAATATAGTCTGACCCCTCTCTAACCTGGCTACCCCTTTTTTTTCTACATTGACCTCCCTCCTCAGCCCTAGTTTAAATACTCCGCCACCCCAGCTAGAATTCTCTCCCCCAGCACAGCGGACCCCCTTCCATTTAGGTGCAAATCATCTGCAGAATACAGTTTGTACCCCAATGAAAAGTCAGCCCAGTGCTCTAGGAACCCAAATCCTTCTCCTCTACACCAAGACTTCAGCCATGCATTTAACTCCCTAAGCTCCCGCTGTCTTTCCTGTGATGCGCATGGCACAGGCAGTATTCCTGAGAATACAACCTTGGAGGTCCTTCCCTTCAGCTTGTAGCCTAGTTCTTTAAAATTATTCTTAAGGCTCCTCCACCTACCATTTATTCTGTCGTTGGTACCGACATGGACCACGACAGCTGGATCATCACCAGCCCCTCCCAGCAATTTGTCCACCCGTTCCACCACATGCCGAACCCTGGCACCAGGGAGACAGCAAACCATTCGGTTGAGGCGGTCTTGGCGACAAATTATTCTATCCGTCTTCCTGATTATAGAATCCCCTACAACTATCAATTGTCTTGGCTTGCCTGCATTACCATCCCGCCGACTACTAGCTGGGCTGTTCTCCCGGCTGTTAGGGAGATCAGTATCCACTAGGGCTGCCTTTTCTGAGACTGACACCCTCGCATCATCACCCAACCTGGCAATTTTGCTTGGAATGCCAGAAACCGGATCGGCCTTCCTTGTCTTTGACCCCTTTCTACTGCCCCTAACTACATTAACCCAGCTACTTACCTGATCCTGCTCACCCATGTCTTCAGCCTCCAGTTCTAACCCACTAACTGCATGCTCTGTGAGCAGCAAGCTCCGCTCAAAATTGTCTATCCTCCTCAGTGTTGCATTCTGCTCCTCCAGATCTCTAATACGAGCTTCCAGGTGAACAACATGCTCACATCTGCCACAGAGATATTCACCCTGGAACTCCGGCTCCAGTCGTGTATACATATGACAAACTGTGCACTGAAGAAAACCTCCAATCTTGCTATCCATTATCCAAGTTACACCAAAACAGCGAACAATTGTCAAAGAAAAAGAAGAGTACTTACTGGGGCTTCAACTCCTCTTTTCAACTCCGGTTTTAGAACTCCACTTAGTTCACAAGCCACTTAAACCACCAAGCTCAGAAAGAGCAAGCTCAAAATGAGGTCTGCTGACTAATTTATACCACCTGTGTCCAGTTAACCCCTTCCCCCTCGTCAGCTGTTCAGCTGGAACGAATCTGCAAGGGAAAAAAAAAAATAAAAAATTTACAAATTTTTTTTTTTTTTAAATTGTGTGAGTTTTTGCTATCTTCTATTTGCTAGCAATCAAAACAGATTCACAAACACAGAAATACAGCAACACAATACAGAAGTACAGCAACACAATCCGGTTTTAGAACTCCACTTAGTTCACAAGCCACTTAAACCACCAAGCTCAGAAAGAGCAAGCTCAAAATGAGGTCTGCTGACTAATTTATACCACCTGTGTCCAGTTAACCCCTTCCCCCTCGTCAGCTGTTCAGCTGGAACGAATCTGCAAGGGAAAAAAAAAAATAAAAAATTTACAAATTTTTTTTTTTTTTAAATTGTGTGAGTTTTTGCTATCTTCTATTTGCTAGCAATCAAAACAGATTCACAAACACAGAAATACAGCAACACAATACAGAAGTACAGCAACACAATCCGGTTTTAGAACTCCACTTAGTTCACAAGCCACTTAAACCACCAAGCTCAGAAAGAGAACCATGTTTCTGTGAATAACTCTTGAACCGTAAGTCACAGACGCTCGCTCTTGGCTGCATTCGTTTCAGCTCGTGGCAGCCAGTCTAAAAAAACACTATCTTGGACTTCTCTGGATGTTTCCCAGGCGAGCTATTGGCAGCATGTTCAGAACCACTGTTTCTGAGGCTAATTCTTGAACCGTAAGTCATAGACGCTCGATCTTGGCGGCATTCGTCTCAGCGCCTGGCAATTAGTATAGAAGCACTGTTTCCCACTGTTTCTGAGGCTAATTCTTGAACCGTAAGTCATAGACGCTCGATCTTGGCGGCATTCGTCTCAGCGCCTGGCAATTAGTATGGAAGCACTGTCTTTGACTTCTCTGGATGTTTCCCATGCGAGCTATTGACAAGTAAATCCTAGACGCTCGATCTTGGTTACTTTCGCTTTCGCGGCTGGCAGCAAAGTTCAGAACCATGTTTCTGTGAATAACTCTTGAACCGTAAGTCATAGACGCTCGATCTTGGCGGCATTCGTCTCAGCGCCTGGCAATTAGTATAGAAGCACTGTTTCCCACTGTTTCTGAGGCTAATTCTTGAACCGTAAGTCTTAGACGCTTGATCTTGGCGGCATTCGTCTCAGCGCCTGGCAATTAGTATATAAGCACTGTCCTTGACTTCTCTGGATGTTTCCCAGGCAAGCTATTCACAAGTAAATCCTAGACGCTCGATCTTGGTTACTTTCGCTTTCGCGGCTGGCAGCAAAGTTCAGAACCATGTTTCTGTGAATAACTCTTGAACCGTAAGTCACAGACGCTCGCTCTTGGCTGCATTCGTTTCAGCTCGTGGCAGCCAGTCTAAAAAAACACTATCTTGGACTTCTCTGGATGTTTCCCAGGCGAGCTATTGGCAGCATGTTCAAAACCACTGTTTCTGAGGCTAATTCTTGAACCGTAAGTCATAGACGCTCGATCTTGGCGGCATTCGTCTCAGCGCCTGGCAATTAGTATAGAAGCACTGTTTCCCACTGTTTCTGAGGCTAATTCTTGAACCGTAAGTCTTAGACGCTTGATCTTGGCGGCATTCGTCTCAGCGCCTGGCAATTAGTATAGAAGCACTGTCTTTGACTTATCTGAAAGTTTCCCAGGCGAGCTATTCACAAGTAAATCCTAGACGCTCGATCTTGGTTATTTTCGCTTTCGCGGCTGGCAGCAAAGTTCAGAACCATGTTTCTGTGAATAACTCTTGAACCGTAAGTGACAGACGCTCGCTCTTGGCTGCATTCGTTTCAGCTCGTGGCAGCCAGTCTAAAAAACACTATTTTGGACTTCTCTGGATGTTTCCCAGGCGAGCTATTGGCAGCATGTTCAGAACCACTGTTTCTGAGGCTAATTCTTGAACCGTAAGTCATAGACGCTCGATCTTGGCGGCATTCGTTTTAGCGCCTGGCAATTAGTATAGAAGCACTGTTTCCCACTGTTTCTGAGGCTAATTCTTGAACCGTAAGTCTTAGACGCTTGATCTTGGCGGCATTCGTCTCAGCGCCTGGCAATTAGTATAGAAGCACTGTCTTTGACTTATCTAAAAGTTTCCCAGGCGAGCTATTCACAAGTAAATCCTAGACGCTCGATCTTGGTTACTTTCGCTTTCGCGGCTGGCAGCAAAGTTCAGAACCATGTTTCTGTGAATAACTCTTGAACCGTAAGTCACAGACGCTCGCTCTTGGCTGCATTCGTTTCAGCTCGTGGCAGCCAGTCTAAAAAAACACTATCTTGGACTTCTCTGGATGTTTCCCAGGCGAGCTATTGGCAGCATGTTCAAAACCACTGTTTCTGAGGCTAATTCTTGAACCGTAAGTCATAGACGCTCGATCTTGGCGGCATTCGTCTCAGCGCCTGGCAATTAGTATAGAAGCACTGTTTCCCACTGTTTCTGAGGCTAATTCTTGAACCGTAAGTCTTAGACGCTTGATCTTGGCGGCATTCGTCTCAGCGCCTGGCAATTAGCATAGAAGCACTGTCTTTGACTTATCTGAAAGTTTCCCAGGCGAGCTATTGACAAGTAAATCCTAGACGCTCGATCTTGGTTACTTTCGCTTTCGCGGCTGGCAGCAAAGTTTAGAACCATGTTTCTGTGAATAACTCTTGAACCGTAAGTCACAGACGCTCGCTCTTGGCTGCATTCGTTTCAGCTCGTGGCAGCCAGTCTAAAAAAACACT
>NW_027463611.1:0-79618 GCF_050947455.1 Rhinoderma darwinii
ATAACACTTCTAAAAAATGCACCAATTCTGGAGATGGAATGGCCGGCTGAAGGGGTAGGAGGAGGCCGGATTTTTTCTTTTAACAGCATGTGTGAATGTCCTGAAGGCTTATATACATGTTGTTAAATACATTTTTCTCAGCCTGATAGT
This sequence comes from Rhinoderma darwinii, assembly GCF_050947455.1. Lineage (NCBI taxonomy): Eukaryota > Metazoa > Chordata > Amphibia > Anura > Rhinodermatidae > Rhinoderma > Rhinoderma darwinii. The sequence goes on from NW_027463611.1 coordinate 151, forward strand.
CCAGAATTTATAGAAGTTTGTCACAAGTTGAGTCGGCGAATGTGTTTCAGTTCGAATTGGCGTTGTGCCCCTAATTCTTTCCCACATTGTGGGCAAAGAATGGGTAATTTGTTGTAGGAAGAAGAGGAATAGTGTACTAATATTGGTACCAGAAGAACGCGCCTCCGTAGGATGAAGAGGAATGTGGCGCGCTACGCTCCAGTCGGATCATGGAGAATCACATTTAGGTAGATATGGACACCAATTGCGTTCGAGAGCGTCGTACTTTCTGGGCCATCAGGCACTTTCCTATCTTTCACCTACATGATAGAAATTTTGGTGTGATAACACTTCTAAAAAATGCACCAATTCTGGAGATGGAATGGCCGGCTGAAGGGGTAGGAGGAGGCCGGATTTTTTCTTTTAACAGCATGTGTGAATGTCCTGAAGGCTTATATACATGTTGTTAAATACATTTTTCTCAGCCTGATAGTCCAGAATTTATAGAAGTTTGTCACAAGTTGAGTCGGCGAATGTGTTTCAGTTCGAATTGGCGTTGTGCCCCTAATTCTTTCTCACATTGTGGGCAAAGAATGGGTAATTTGTTGTAAGAAGAAGAGGAATAGTGTACTAATATTGGTACCAGAAGAACGCGCCTCCGTAGGATGAAGAGGAATGTGGCGCGCTACGCCCCAGTCGGATCATGGAGAATCACATTTAGGTAGATATGGACACCAATTGCGTTCGAGAGCGTCATACTTTCTGGGCCATCAGGCACTTTCCTATCTTTCACCTACATGATAGGAATTTTTGGTGTGATAACATTTCTAAAAAATGCACCAATTCTGGAGATGGAATGGCCGGCTGAAGGGGTAGGAGGAGGCCGGATTTTTTTCTTTTAACAGCATGTGTGAATGTCCTGAAGGCTTATATACATGTTGTTAAATACATTTTTCTCAGCCTGATAGTCCAGAATATATAGAAGTTTGTCGCAAGTTGAGTCGGCGAATGTGTTTCAGTTCGAATTGGCGTTGTGCCCCTAATTCTTTCTCACATTGTGGGCAAAGAATGGGTAATTTGTTGTAGGAAGAAGAGGAATAGTGTACTAATATTGGTACCAGAAGAACGCGCCTCCGTAGGATGAAGAGGAATGTGGCGCGCTACGCCCCAGTCGGATCATGGAGAATCACATTTAGGTAGATATGGACACCAATTGCGTTCGAGAACGTCGTACTTTCTGGGCCATCAGGCACTTTCCTATCTTTCACCTACATGATAGAAATTGTTGGTGTGATAACACTTCTAAAAAATGCACCAATTCTGGAGATGGAATGGCCGGCTGAAGGGGTAGGAGGAGGCCGGATTTTTTTCTTTTAACAGCATGTGTGAATGTCCTGAAGGCTTATATACATGTTGTTAAATACATTTTTCTCAGCCTGATAGTCCAGAATATATAGAAGTTTGTCGCAAGTTGTGTCGGCGAATGTGTTTCAGTTCGAATTGGCGTTGTGCCCCTAATTCTTTCTCACATTGTGGGCAAAGAATGGGTAATTTGTTGTAGGAAGAAGAGGAATAGTGTACTAATATTGGTACCAGAAGAACGCGCCTCCGTAGGATGAAGAGGAATGTGGCGCGCTACGCCCCAGTCGGATCATGGAGAATCACATTTAGGTAGATATGGACACCAATTGCGTTCGAGAGCGTCGTACTTTCTGGGCCATCAGGCACTTTCCTATCTTTCACCTACATGATAGAAATTTTTGGTGTGATAACACTTCTAAAAAATGCACCAATTCTGGAGATGGAATGGCCGGCTGAAGGGGTAGGAGGAGGCCGGATTTTTTTCTTTTAACAGCATGTGTGAATGTCCTGAAGGCTTATATACATGTTGTTAAATACATTTTTCTCAGCCTGATAGTCCAGAATTTATAGAAGTTTGTCACAAGTTGAGTTGGCGAATGTGTTTCAGTTCGAATTGGCGTTGTGCCCCTAATTCTTTCCCACATTGTGGGCAAAGAATTGGTAATTTGTTGTAGGAAGAAGAGGAATAGTGTACTAATATTGGTACCAGAAGAACGCGCCTCCGTAGGATGAAGAGGAATGTGGCGCGCTACGCCCCAGTCGGATCATGGAGAATCACATTTAGGTAGATATGGACACCAATTGCGTTCGAGAGCGTCATACTTTCTGGGCCATCAGGCACTTTCCTATCCTTCACCTACATGATAGGAATTTTTGGTGTGATAACACTTCTAAAAAATGCACCAATTCTGGAGATGGAATGGCCGGCTGAAGGGGTAGGAGGAGGCCGGATTTTTTTCTTTTAACAGCATGTGTGAATGTCCTGAAGGCTTATATACATGTTGTTAAATAAATTTTTCTCAGCCTGATAGTCCAGAATATATAGAAGTTTGTCGCAAGTTGAGTCGGCGAATGTGTTTCAGTTCGAATTGGCGTTGTGCCCCTAATTCTTTCTCACATTGTGGGCAAAGAATGGGTAATTTGTTGTAAGAAGAAGAGGAATAGTGTACTAATATTGGTACCAGAAGAACGCGCCTCCGTAGGATGAAGAGGAATGTGGCGCGCTACGCCCCAGTCGGATCATGGAGAATCACATTTAGGTAGATATGGACACCAATTGCGTTCGAGAGCGTCGTACTTTCTGGGCCATCAGGCACTTTCCTATCTTTCACCTACATGATAGAAATTTTTGGTGTGATAACACTTCTAAAAAATGCACCAATTCTGGAGATGGAATGGCCGGCTGAAGGGGTAGGAGGAGGCCGGATTTTTTTCTTTTAACAGCATGTGTGAATGTCCTGAAGGCTTATATACATGTTGTTAAATACATTTTTCTCAGCCTGATAGTCCAGAATTTATAGAAGTTTGTCACAAGTTGAGTCGGCGAATGTGTTTCAGTTCGAATTGGCGTTGTGCCCCTAATTCTTTCCCACATTGTGGGCAAAGAATGGGTAATTTGTTGTAGGAAGAAGAGGAATAGTGTACTAATATTGGTACCAGAAGAACGCGCCTCCGTAGGATGAAGAGGAATGTGGCGCGCTACGCCCCAGTCGGATCATGGAGAATCACATTTAGGTAGATATGGACACCAATTGCGTTCGAGAGCGTCGTACTTTCTGGGCCATCAGGCACTTTCCTATCTTTCACCTACATGATAGAAATTTTTGGTGTGATAACACTTCTAAAAAATGCACCAATTCTGGAGATGGAATGGCCGGCTGAAGGGGTAGGAGGAGGCCGGATTTTTTCTTTTAACAGCATGTGTGAATGTCCTGAAGGCTTATATACATGTTGTTAAATACATTTTTCTCAGCCTGATAGTCCAGAATTTATAGAAGTTTGTCACAAGTTGAGTCGGCGAATGTGTTTCAGTTCGAATTGGCGTTGTGCCCCTAATTCTTTCCCACATTGTGGGCAAAGAATGGGTAATTTGTTGTAGGAAGAAGAGGAATAGTGTACTAATATTGGTACCAGAAGAACGCGCCTCCGTAGGATGAAGAGGAATGTGGCGCGCTACGCCCCAGTCGGATCATGGAGAATCACATTTAGGTAGATATGGACACCAATTGCGTTCGAGAGCGTCGTACTTTCTGGGCCATCAGGCACTTTCCTATCTTTCACCTACATGATAGAAATTTTTGGTGTGATAACACTTCTAAAAAATGCACCAATTCTGGAGATGGAATGGCCGGCTGAAGGGGTAGGAGGAGGCCGGATTTTTTCTTTTAACAGCATGTGTGAATGTCCTGAAGGCTTATATACATGTTGTTAAATACATTTTTCTCAGCCTGATAGTCCAGAATTTATAGAAGTTTGTCACAAGTTGAGTCGGCGAATGTGTTTCAGTTCGAATTGGCGTTGTGCCCCTAATTCTTTCCCACATTGTGGGCAAAGAATGGGTAATTTGTTGTAGGAAGAAGAGGAATAGTGTACTAATATTGGTACCAGAAGAACGCGCCTCCGTAGGATGAAGAGGAATGTGGCGCGCTACGCCCCAGTCGGATCATGGAGAATCACATTTAGGTAGATATGGACACCAATTGCGTTCGAGAGCGTCGTACTTTCTGGGCCATCAGGCACTTTCCTATCTTTCACCTACATGATAGGAATTTTTGGTGTGATAACACTTCTAAAAAATGCACCAATTCTGGAGATGGAATGGCCGGCTGAAGGGGTAGGAGGAGGCCGGATTTTTTTCTTTTAACAGCATGTGTGAATGTCCTGAAGGCTTATATACATGTTGTTAAATACATTTTTCTCAGCCTGATAGTCCAGAATATATAGAAGTTTGTCGCAAGTTGTGTCGGCGAATGTGTTTCAGTTCGAATTGGCGTTGTGCCCCTAATTCTTTCTCACATTGTGGGCAAAGAATGGGTAATTTGTTGTAGGAAGAAGAGGAATAGTGTACTAATATTGGTACCAGAAGAACGCGCCTCCGTAGGATGAAGAGGAATGTGGCGCGCTACGCCCCAGTCGGATCATGGAGAATCACATTTAGGTAGATATGGACACCAATTGCGTTCGAGAGCGTCGTACTTTCTGGGCCATCAGGCACTTTCCTATCTTTCACCTACATGATAGAAATTTTTGGTGTGATAACACTTCTAAAAAATGCACCAATTCTGGAGATGGAATGGCCGGCTGAAGGGGTAGGAGGAGGCCGGATTTTTTTCTTTTAACAGCATGTGTGAATGTCCTGAAGGCTTATATACATGTTGTTAAATACATTTTTCTCAGCCTGATAGTCCAGAATTTATAGAAGTTTGTCACAAGTTGAGTCGGCGAATGTGTTTCAGTTCGAATTGGCGTTGTGCCCCTAATTCTTTCCCACATTGTGGGCAAAGAATGGGTAATTTGTTGTAGGAAGAAGAGGAATAGTGTACTAATATTGGTACCAGAAGAACGCGCCTCCGTAGGATGAAGAGGAATGTGGCGCGCTACGCCCCAGTCGGATCATGGAGAATCACATTTAGGTAGATATGGACACCAATTGCGTTCGAGAGCGTCGTACTTTCTGGGCCATCAGGCACTTTCCTATCTTTCACCTACATGATAGGAATTTTTGGTGTGATAACACTTCTAAAAAATGCACCAATTCTGGAGATGGAATGGCCGGCTGAAGGGGTAGGAGGAGGCCGGATTTTTTTCTTTTAACAGCATGTGTGAATGTCCTGAAGGCTTATATACATGTTGTTAAATACATTTTTCTCAGCCTGATAGTCCAGAATTTATAGAAGTTTGTCACAAGTTGAGTCGGCGAATGTGTTTCAGTTCGAATTGGCGTTGTGCCCCTAATTCTTTCCCACATTGTGGGCAAAGAATTGGTAATTTGTTGTAGGAAGAAGAGGAATAGTGTACTAATATTGGTACCAGAAGAACGCGCCTCCGTAGGATGAAGAGGAATGTGGCGCGCTACGCCCCAGTCGGATCATGGAGAATCACATTTAGGTAGATATGGACACCAATTGCGTTCGAGAGCGTCGTACTTTCTGGGCCATCAGGCACTTTCCTATCCTTCACCTACATGATAGGAATTTTTGGTGTGATAACACTTCTAAAAAATGCACCAATTCTGGAGATGGAATGGCCGGCTGAAGGGGTAGGAGGAGGCCGGATTTTTTTCTTTTAACAGCATGTGTGAATGTCCTGAAGGCTTATATACATGTTGTTAAATACATTTTTCTCAGCCTGATAGTCCAGAATATATAGAAGTTTGTCGCAAGTTGAGTCGGCGAATGTGTTTCAGTTCGAATTGGCGTTGTGCCCCTAATTCTTTCTCACATTGGGGGCAAAGAATGGGTAATTTGTTGTAGGAAGAAGAGGAATAGTGTACTAATATTGGTACCAGAAGAACGCGCCTCCGTAGGATGAAGAGGAATGTGGCGCGCTACGCCCCAGTCGGATCATGGAGAATCACATTTAGGTAGATATGGACACCAATTGCGTTCGAGAGCGTCGTACTTTCTGGGCCATCAGGCACTTTCCTATCTTTCACCTACATGATAGAAATTTTTGGTGTGATAACACTTCTAAAAAATGCACCAATTCTGGAGATGGAATGGCCGGCTGAAGGGGTAGGAGGAGGCCGGATTTTTTTCTTTTAACAGCATGTGTGAATGTCCTGAAGGCTTATATACATGTTGTTAAATACATTTTTCTCAGCCTGATAGTCCAGAATATATAGAAGTTTGTCGCAAGTTGTGTCGGCGAATGTGTTTCAGTTCGAATTGGCGTTGTGCCCCTAATTCTTTCTCACATTGTGGGCAAAGAATGGGTAATTTGTTGTAGGAAGAAGAGGAATAGTGTACTAATATTGGTACCAGAAGAACGCGCCTCCGTAGGATGAAGAGGAATGTGGCGCGCTACGCCCCAGTCGGATCATGGAGAATCACATTTAGGTAGATATGGACACCAATTGCGTTCGAGAGCGTCGTACTTTCTGGGCCATCAGGCACTTTCCTATCTTTCACCTACATGATAGAAATTTTTGGTGTGATAACACTTCTAAAAAATGCACCAATTCTGGAGATGGAATGGCCGGCTGAAGGGGTAGGAGGAGGCCGGATTTTTTTCTTTTAACAGCATGTGTGAATGTCCTGAAGGCTTATATACATGTTGTTAAATACATTTTTCTCAGCCTGATAGTCCAGAATATATAGAAGTTTGTCGCAAGTTGTGTCGGCGAATGTGTTTCAGTTAGAATTGGCGTTGTGCCCCTAATTCTTTCTCACATTGTGGGCAAAGAATGGGTAATTTGTTGTAGGAAGAAGAGGAATAGTGTACTAATATTGGTACCAGAAGAACGCGCCTCCGTAGGATGAAGAGGAATGTGGCGCGCTACGCCCCAGTCGGATCATGGAGAATCACATTTAGGTAGATATGGACACCAATTGCGTTCGAGAGCGTCGTACTTTCTGGGCCATCAGGCACTTTCCTATCTTTCACCTACATGATAGAAATTTTTGGTGTGATAACACTTCTAAAAAATGCACCAATTCTGGAGATGGAATGGCCGGCTGAAGGGGTAGGAGGAGGCCGGATTTTTTTCTTTTAACAGCATGTGTGAATGTCCTGAAGGCTTATATACATGTTGTTAAATACATTTTTCTCAGCCTGATAGTCCAGAATATATAGAAGTTTGTCGCAAGTTGAGTCGGCGAATGTGTTTCAGTTCGAATTGGCGTTGTGCCCCTAATTCTTTCTCACATTGTGGGCAAAGAATGGGTAATTTGTTGTAGGAAGAAGAGGAATAGTGTACTAATATTGGTACCAGAAGAACGCGCCTCCGTAGGATGAAGAGGAATGTGGCGCGCTACGCCCCAGTCGGATCATGGAGAATCACATTTAGGTAGATATGGACACCAATTGCGTTCGAGAGCGTCGTACTTTCTGGGCCATCAGGCACTTTCCTATCTTTCACCTACATGATAGAAATTTTTGGTGTGATAACACTTCTAAAAAATGCACCAATTCTGGAGATGGAATGGCCGGCTGAAGGGGTAGGAGGAGGCCGGATTTTTTTCTTTTAACAGCATGTGTGAATGTCCTGAAGGCTTATATACATGTTGTTAAATACATTTTTCTCAGCCTGATAGTCCAGAATATATAGAAGTTTGTCGCAAGTTGTGTCGGCGAATGTGTTTCAGTTCGAATTGGCGTTGTGCCCCTAATTCTTTCTCACATTGTGGGCAAAGAATGGGTAATTTGTTGTAGGAAGAAGAGGAATAGTGTACTAATATTGGTACCAGAAGAACGCGCCTCCGTAGGATGAAGAGGAATGTGGCGCGCTACGCCCCAGTCGGATCATGGAGAATCACATTTAGGTAGATATGGACACCAATTGCGTTCGAGAGCGTCATACTTTCTGGGCCATCAGGCACTTTCCTATCTTTCACCTACATGATAGGAATTTTTGGTGTGATAACATTTCTAAAAAATGCACCAATTCTGGAGATGGAATGGCCGGCTGAAGGGGTAGGAGGAGGCCGGATTTTTTTCTTTTAACAGCATGTGTGAATGTCCTGAAGGCTTATATACATGTTGTTAAATACATTTTTCTCAGCCTGATAGTCCAGAATATATAGAAGTTTGTCGCAAGTTGAGTCGGCGAATGTGTTTCAGTTCGAATTGGCGTTGTGCCCCTAATTCTTTCTCACATTGTGGGCAAAGAATGGGTAATTTGTTGTAGGAAGAAGAGGAATAGTGTACTAATATTGGTACCAGAAGAACGCGCCTCCGTAGGATGAAGAGGAATGTGGCGCGCTACGCCCCAGTCGGATCATGGAGAATCACATTTAGGTAGATATGGACACCAATTGCGTTCGAGAACGTCGTACTTTCTGGGCCATCAGGCACTTTCCTATCTTTCACCTACATGATAGAAATTTTTGGTGTGATAACACTTCTAAAAAATGCACCAATTCTGGAGATGGAATGGCCGGCTGAAGGGGTAGGAGGAGGCCGGATTTTTTTCTTTTAACAGCATGTGTGAATGTCCTGAAGGCTTATATACATGTTGTTAAATACATTTTTCTCAGCCTGATAGTCCAGAATATATAGAAGTTTGTCGCAAGTTGTGTCGGCGAATGTGTTTCAGTTCGAATTGGCGTTGTGCCCCTAATTCTTTCTCACATTGTGGGCAAAGAATGGGTAATTTGTTGTAGGAAGAAGAGGAATAGTGTACTAATATTGGTACCAGAAGAACGCGCCTCCGTAGGATGAAGAGGAATGTGGCGCGCTACGCCCCAGTCGGATCATGGAGAATCACATTTAGGTAGATATGGACACCAATTGCGTTCGAGAGCGTCGTACTTTCTGGGCCATCAGGCACTTTCCTATCCTTCACCTACATGATAGGAATTTTTGGTGTGATAACACTTCTAAAAAATGCACCAATTCTGGAGATGGAATGGCCGGCTGAAGGGGTAGGAGGAGGCCGGATTTTTTTCTTTTAACAGCATGTGTGAATGTCCTGAAGGCTTATATACATGTTGTTAAATACATTTTTCTCAGCCTGATAGTCCAGAATATATAGAAGTTTGTCGCAAGTTGAGTCGGCGAATGTGTTTCAGTTCGAATTGGCGTTGTGCCCCTAATTCTTTCTCACATTGGGGGCAAAGAATGGGTAATTTGTTGTAGGAAGAAGAGGAATAGTGTACTAATATTGGTACCAGAAGAACGCGCCTCCGTAGGATGAAGAGGAATGTGGCGCGCTACGCCCCAGTCGGATCATGGAGAATCACATTTAGGTAGATATGGACACCAATTGCGTTCGAGAGCGTCGTACTTTCTGGGCCATCAGGCACTTTCCTATCTTTCACCTACATGATAGAAATTTTTGGTGTGATAACACTTCTAAAAAATGCACCAATTCTGGAGATGGAATGGCCGGCTGAAGGGGTAGGAGGAGGCCGGATTTTTTTCTTTTAACAGCATGTGTGAATGTCCTGAAGGCTTATATACATGTTGTTAAATACATTTTTCTCAGCCTGATAGTCCAGAATATATAGAAGTTTGTCGCAAGTTGTGTCGGCGAATGTGTTTCAGTTCGAATTGGCGTTGTGCCCCTAATTCTTTCTCACATTGTGGGCAAAGAATGGGTAATTTGTTGTAGGAAGAAGAGGAATAGTGTACTAATATTGGTACCAGAAGAACGCGCCTCCGTAGGATGAAGAGGAATGTGGCGCGCTACGCCCCAGTCGGATCATGGAGAATCACATTTAGGTAGATATGGACACCAATTGCGTTCGAGAGCGTCGTACTTTCTGGGCCATCAGGCACTTTCCTATCTTTCACCTACATGATAGAAATTTTTGGTGTGATAACACTTCTAAAAAATGCACCAATTCTGGAGATGGAATGGCCGGCTGAAGGGGTAGGAGGAGGCCGGATTTTTTTCTTTTAACAGCATGTGTGAATGTCCTGAAGGCTTATATACATGTTGTTAAATACATTTTTCTCAGCCTGATAGTCCAGAATATATAGAAGTTTGTCGCAAGTTGTGTCGGCGAATGTGTTTCAGTTCGAATTGGCGTTGTGCCCCTAATTCTTTCTCACATTGTGGGCAAAGAATGGGTAATTTGTTGTAGGAAGAAGAGGAATAGTGTACTAATATTGGTACCAGAAGAACGCGCCTCCGTAGGATGAAGAGGAATGTGGCGCGCTACGCCCCAGTCGGATCATGGAGAATCACATTTAGGTAGATATGGACACCAATTGCGTTCGAGAGCGTCGTACTTTCTGGGCCATCAGGCACTTTCCTATCCTTCACCTACATGATAGGAATTTTTGGTGTGATAACACTTCTAAAAAATGCACCAATTCTGGAGATGGAATGGCCGGCTGAAGGGGTAGGAGGAGGCCGGATTTTTTTCTTTTAACAGCATGTGTGAATGTCCTGAAGGCTTATATACATGTTGTTAAATACATTTTTCTCAGCCTGATAGTCCAGAATATATAGAAGTTTGTCGCAAGTTGAGTCGGCGAATGTGTTTCAGTTCGAATTGGCGTTGTGCCCCTAATTCTTTCTCACATTGGGGGCAAAGAATGGGTAATTTGTTGTAGGAAGAAGAGGAATAGTGTACTAATATTGGTACCAGAAGAACGCGCCTCCGTAGGATGAAGAGGAATGTGGCGCGCTACGCCCCAGTCGGATCATGGAGAATCACATTTAGGTAGATATGGACACCAATTGCGTTCGAGAGCGTCGTACTTTCTGGGCCATCAGGCACTTTCCTATCTTTCACCTACATGATAGAAATTTTTGGTGTGATAACACTTCTAAAAAATGCACCAATTCTGGAGATGGAATGGCCGGCTGAAGGGGTAGGAGGAGGCCGGATTTTTTTCTTTTAACAGCATGTGTGAATGTCCTGAAGGCTTATATACATGTTGTTAAATACATTTTTCTCAGCCTGATAGTCCAGAATATATAGAAGTTTGTCGCAAGTTGTGTCGGCGAATGTGTTTCAGTTCGAATTGGCGTTGTGCCCCTAATTCTTTCTCACATTGTGGGCAAAGAATGGGTAATTTGTTGTAGGAAGAAGAGGAATAGTGTACTAATATTGGTACCAGAAGAACGCGCCTCCGTAGGATGAAGAGGAATGTGGCGCGCTACGCCCCAGTCGGATCATGGAGAATCACATTTAGGTAGATATGGACACCAATTGCGTTCGAGAGCGTCGTACTTTCTGGGCCATCAGGCACTTTCCTATCTTTCACCTACATGATAGAAATTTTTGGTGTGATAACACTTCTAAAAAATGCACCAATTCTGGAGATGGAATGGCCGGCTGAAGGGGTAGGAGGAGGCCGGATTTTTTTCTTTTAACAGCATGTGTGAATGTCCTGAAGGCTTATATACATGTTGTTAAATACATTTTTCTCAGCCTGATAGTCCAGAATATATAGAAGTTTGTCGCAAGTTGTGTCGGCGAATGTGTTTCAGTTAGAATTGGCGTTGTGCCCCTAATTCTTTCTCACATTGTGGGCAAAGAATGGGTAATTTGTTGTAGGAAGAAGAGGAATAGTGTACTAATATTGGTACCAGAAGAACGCGCCTCCGTAGGATGAAGAGGAATGTGGCGCGCTACGCCCCAGTCGGATCATGGAGAATCACATTTAGGTAGATATGGACACCAATTGCGTTCGAGAGCGTCGTACTTTCTGGGCCATCAGGCACTTTCCTATCTTTCACCTACATGATAGAAATTTTTGGTGTGATAACACTTCTAAAAAATGCACCAATTCTGGAGATGGAATGGCCGGCTGAAGGGGTAGGAGGAGGCCGGATTTTTTTCTTTTAACAGCATGTGTGAATGTCCTGAAGGCTTATATACATGTTGTTAAATACATTTTTCTCAGCCTGATAGTCCAGAATATATAGAAGTTTGTCGCAAGTTGAGTCGGCGAATGTGTTTCAGTTCGAATTGGCGTTGTGCCCCTAATTCTTTCTCACATTGTGGGCAAAGAATGGGTAATTTGTTGTAGGAAGAAGAGGAATAGTGTACTAATATTGGTACCAGAAGAACGCGCCTCCGTAGGATGAAGAGGAATGTGGCGCGCTACGCCCCAGTCGGATCATGGAGAATCACATTTAGGTAGATATGGACACCAATTGCGTTCGAGAGCGTCGTACTTTCTGGGCCATCAGGCACTTTCCTATCTTTCACCTACATGATAGAAATTTTTGGTGTGATAACACTTCTAAAAAATGCACCAATTCTGGAGATGGAATGGCCGGCTGAAGGGGTAGGAGGAGGCCGGATTTTTTTCTTTTAACAGCATGTGTGAATGTCCTGAAGGCTTATATACATGTTGTTAAATACATTTTTCTCAGCCTGATAGTCCAGAATATATAGAAGTTTGTCGCAAGTTGTGTCGGCGAATGTGTTTCAGTTCGAATTGGCGTTGTGCCCCTAATTCTTTCTCACATTGTGGGCAAAGAATGGGTAATTTGTTGTAGGAAGAAGAGGAATAGTGTACTAATATTGGTACCAGAAGAACGCGCCTCCGTAGGATGAAGAGGAATGTGGCGCGCTACGCCCCAGTCGGATCATGGAGAATCACATTTAGGTAGATATGGACACCAATTGCGTTCGAGAGCGTCATACTTTCTGGGCCATCAGGCACTTTCCTATCTTTCACCTACATGATAGGAATTTTTGGTGTGATAACATTTCTAAAAAATGCACCAATTCTGGAGATGGAATGGCCGGCTGAAGGGGTAGGAGGAGGCCGGATTTTTTTCTTTTAACAGCATGTGTGAATGTCCTGAAGGCTTATATACATGTTGTTAAATACATTTTTCTCAGCCTGATAGTCCAGAATATATAGAAGTTTGTCGCAAGTTGAGTCGGCGAATGTGTTTCAGTTCGAATTGGCGTTGTGCCCCTAATTCTTTCTCACATTGTGGGCAAAGAATGGGTAATTTGTTGTAGGAAGAAGAGGAATAGTGTACTAATATTGGTACCAGAAGAACGCGCCTCCGTAGGATGAAGAGGAATGTGGCGCGCTACGCCCCAGTCGGATCATGGAGAATCACATTTAGGTAGATATGGACACCAATTGCGTTCGAGAACGTCGTACTTTCTGGGCCATCAGGCACTTTCCTATCTTTCACCTACATGATAGAAATTTTTGGTGTGATAACACTTCTAAAAAATGCACCAATTCTGGAGATGGAATGGCCGGCTGAAGGGGTAGGAGGAGGCCGGATTTTTTTCTTTTAACAGCATGTGTGAATGTCCTGAAGGCTTATATACATGTTGTTAAATACATTTTTCTCAGCCTGATAGTCCAGAATATATAGAAGTTTGTCGCAAGTTGTGTCGGCGAATGTGTTTCAGTTCGAATTGGCGTTGTGCCCCTAATTCTTTCTCACATTGTGGGCAAAGAATGGGTAATTTGTTGTAGGAAGAAGAGGAATAGTGTACTAATATTGGTACCAGAAGAACGCGCCTCCGTAGGATGAAGAGGAATGTGGCGCGCTACGCCCCAGTCGGATCATGGAGAATCACATTTAGGTAGATATGGACACCAATTGCGTTCGAGAGCGTCGTACTTTCTGGGCCATCAGGCACTTTCCTATCTTTCACCTACATGATAGAAATTTTTGGTGTGATAACACTTCTAAAAAATGCACCAATTCTGGAGATGGAATGGCCGGCTGAAGGGGTAGGAGGAGGCCGGATTTTTTTCTTTTAACAGCATGTGTGAATGTCCTGAAGGCTTATATACATGTTGTTAAATACATTTTTCTCAGCCTGATAGTCCAGAATTTATAGAAGTTTGTCACAAGTTGAGTTGGCGAATGTGTTTCAGTTCGAATTGGCGTTGTGCCCCTAATTCTTTCCCACATTGTGGGCAAAGAATTGGTAATTTGTTGTAGGAAGAAGAGGAATAGTGTACTAATATTGGTACCAGAAGAACGCGCCTCCGTAGGATGAAGAGGAATGTGGCGCGCTACGCCCCAGTCGGATCATGGAGAATCACATTTAGGTAGATATGGACACCAATTGCGTTCGAGAGCGTCATACTTTCTGGGCCATCAGGCACTTTCCTATCCTTCACCTACATGATAGGAATTTTTGGTGTGATAACACTTCTAAAAAATGCACCAATTCTGGAGATGGAATGGCCGGCTGAAGGGGTAGGAGGAGGCCGGATTTTTTTCTTTTAACAGCATGTGTGAATGTCCTGAAGGCTTATATACATGTTGTTAAATAAATTTTTCTCAGCCTGATAGTCCAGAATATATAGAAGTTTGTCGCAAGTTGAGTCGGCGAATGTGTTTCAGTTCGAATTGGCGTTGTGCCCCTAATTCTTTCTCACATTGTGGGCAAAGAATGGGTAATTTGTTGTAAGAAGAAGAGGAATAGTGTACTAATATTGGTACCAGAAGAACGCGCCTCCGTAGGATGAAGAGGAATGTGGCGCGCTACGCCCCAGTCGGATCATGGAGAATCACATTTAGGTAGATATGGACACCAATTGCGTTCGAGAGCGTCGTACTTTCTGGGCCATCAGGCACTTTCCTATCTTTCACCTACATGATAGAAATTTTTGGTGTGATAACACTTCTAAAAAATGCACCAATTCTGGAGATGGAATGGCCGGCTGAAGGGGTAGGAGGAGGCCGGATTTTTTTCTTTTAACAGCATGTGTGAATGTCCTGAAGGCTTATATACATGTTGTTAAATACATTTTTCTCAGCCTGATAGTCCAGAATTTATAGAAGTTTGTCACAAGTTGAGTCGGCGAATGTGTTTCAGTTCGAATTGGCGTTGTGCCCCTAATTCTTTCCCACATTGTGGGCAAAGAATGGGTAATTTGTTGTAGGAAGAAGAGGAATAGTGTACTAATATTGGTACCAGAAGAACGCGCCTCCGTAGGATGAAGAGGAATGTGGCGCGCTACGCCCCAGTCGGATCATGGAGAATCACATTTAGGTAGATATGGACACCAATTGTGTTCAAGAGCGTCGTACTTTCTGGGCCATCAGGCACTTTCCTATCTTTCACCTACATGATAGAAATTTTTGGTGTGATAACACTTCTAAAAAATGCACCAATTCTGGAGATGGAATGGCCGGCTGAAGGGGTAGGATGAGGCCGGATTTTTTTCTTTTAACAGCATGTGTGAATGTCCTGAAGGCTTATATACATGTTGTTAAATACATTTTTCTCAGCCTGATAGTCCAGAATTTATAGAAGTTTGTCACAAGTTGAGTCGGCGAATGTGTTTCAGTTCGAATTGGCGTTGTGCCCCTAATTCTTTCCCACATTGTGGGCAAAGAATGGGTAATTTGTTGTAGGAAGAAGAGGAATAGTGTACTAATATTGGTACCAGAAGAACGCGCCTCCGTAGGATGAAGAGGAATGTGGCGCGCTACGCTCCAGTCGGATCATGGAGAATCACATTTAGGTAGATATGGACACCAATTGCGTTCGAGAGCGTCGTACTTTCTGGGCCATCAGGCACTTTCCTATCTTTCACCTACATGATAGAAATTTTTGGTGTGATAACACTTCTAAAAAATGCACCAATTCTGGAGATGGAATGGCCGGCTGAAGGGGTAGGAGGAGGCCGGATTTTTTCTTTTAACAGCATGTGTGAATGTCCTGAAGGCTTATATACATGTTGTTAAATACATTTTTCTCAGCCTGATAGTCCAGAATTTATAGAAGTTTGTCACAAGTTGAGTCGGCGAATGTGTTTCAGTTCGAATTGGCGTTGTGCCCCTAATTCTTTCTCACATTGTGGGCAAAGAATGGGTAATTTGTTGTAAGAAGAAGAGGAATAGTGTACTAATATTGGTACCAGAAGAACGCGCCTCCGTAGGATGAAGAGGAATGTGGCGCGCTACGCCCCAGTCGGATCATGGAGAATCACATTTAGGTAGATATGGACACCAATTGCGTTCGAGAGCATCATACTTTCTGGGCCATCAGGCACTTTCCTATCTTTCACCTACATGATAGGAATTTTTGGTGTGATAACATTTCTAAAAAATGCACCAATTCTGGAGATGGAATGGCCGGCTGAAGGGGTAGGAGGAGGCCGGATTTTTTTCTTTTAACAGCATGTGTGAATGTCCTGAAGGCTTATATACATGTTGTTAAATACATTTTTCTCAGCCTGATAGTCCAGAATATATAGAAGTTTGTCGCAAGTTGAGTCGGCGAATGTGTTTCAGTTCGAATTGGCGTTGTGCCCCTAATTCTTTCTCACATTGTGGGCAAAGAATGGGTAATTTGTTGTAGGAAGAAGAGGAATAGTGTACTAATATTGGTACCAGAAGAACGCGCCTCCGTAGGATGAAGAGGAATGTGGCGCGCTACGCCCCAGTCGGATCATGGAGAATCACATTTAGGTAGATATGGACACCAATTGCGTTCGAGAACGTCGTACTTTCTGGGCCATCAGGCACTTTCCTATCTTTCACCTACATGATAGAAATTGTTGGTGTGATAACACTTCTAAAAAATGCACCAATTCTGGAGATGGAATGGCCGGCTGAAGGGGTAGGAGGAGGCCGGATTTTTTTCTTTTAACAGCATGTGTGAATGTCCTGAAGGCTTATATACATGTTGTTAAATACATTTTTCTCAGCCTGATAGTCCAGAATATATAGAAGTTTGTCGCAAGTTGTGTCGGCGAATGTGTTTCAGTTCGAATTGGCGTTGTGCCCCTAATTCTTTCTCACATTGTGGGAAAAGAATGGGTAATTTGTTGTAGGAAGAAGAGGAATAGTGTACTAATATTGGTACCAGAAGAACGCGCCTCCGTAGGATGAAGAGGAATGTGGCGCGCTACGCCCCAGTCGGATCATGGAGAATCACATTTAGGTAGATATGGACACCAATTGCGTTCGAGAGCGTCGTACTTTCTGGGCCATCAGGCACTTTCCTATCTTTCACCTACATGATAGAAATTTTTGGTGTGATAACACTTCTAAAAAATGCACCAATTCTGGAGATGGAATGGCCGGCTGAAGGGGTAGGAGGAGGCCGGATTTTTTTCTTTTAACAGCATGTGTGAATGTCCTGAAGGCTTATATACATGTTGTTAAATACATTTTTCTCAGCCTGATAGTCCAGAATTTATAGAAGTTTGTCACAAGTTGAGTTGGCGAATGTGTTTCAGTTCGAATTGGCGTTGTGCCCCTAATTCTTTCCCACATTGTGGGCAAAGAATTGGTAATTTGTTGTAGGAAGAAGAGGAATAGTGTACTAATATTGGTACCAGAAGAACGCGCCTCCGTAGGATGAAGAGGAATGTGGCGCGCTACGCCCCAGTCGGATCATGGAGAATCACATTTAGGTAGATATGGACACCAATTGCGTTCGAGAGCGTCATACTTTCTGGGCCATCAGGCACTTTCCTATCCTTCACCTACATGATAGGAATTTTTGGTGTGATAACACTTCTAAAAAATGCACCAATTCTGGAGATGGAATGGCCGGCTGAAGGGGTAGGAGGAGGCCGGATTTTTTTCTTTTAACAGCATGTGTGAATGTCCTGAAGGCTTATATACATGTTGTTAAATAAATTTTTCTCAGCCTGATAGTCCAGAATATATAGAAGTTTGTCGCAAGTTGAGTCGGCGAATGTGTTTCAGTTCGAATTGGCGTTGTGCCCCTAATTCTTTCTCACATTGTGGGCAAAGAATGGGTAATTTGTTGTAAGAAGAAGAGGAATAGTGTACTAATATTGGTACCAGAAGAACGCGCCTCCGTAGGATGAAGAGGAATGTGGCGCGCTACGCCCCAGTCGGATCATGGAGAATCACATTTAGGTAGATATGGACACCAATTGCGTTCGAGAGCGTCGTACTTTCTGGGCCATCAGGCACTTTCCTATCTTTCACCTACATGATAGAAATTTTTGGTGTGATAACACTTCTAAAAAATGCACCAATTCTGGAGATGGAATGGCCGGCTGAAGGGGTAGGAGGAGGCCGGATTTTTTTCTTTTAACAGCATGTGTGAATGTCCTGAAGGCTTATATACATGTTGTTAAATACATTTTTCTCAGCCTGATAGTCCAGAATTTATAGAAGTTTGTCACAAGTTGAGTCGGCGAATGTGTTTCAGTTCGAATTGGCGTTGTGCCCCTAATTCTTTCCCACATTGTGGGCAAAGAATGGGTAATTTGTTGTAGGAAGAAGAGGAATAGTGTACTAATATTGGTACCAGAAGAACGCGCCTCCGTAGGATGAAGAGGAATGTGGCGCGCTACGCTCCAGTCGGATCATGGAGAATCACATTTAGGTAGATATGGACACCAATTGCGTTCGAGAGCGTCGTACTTTCTGGGCCATCAGGCACTTTCCTATCTTTCACCTACATGATAGAAATTTTTGGTGTGATAACACTTCTAAAAAATGCACCAATTCTGGAGATGGAATGGCCGGCTGAAGGGGTAGGAGGAGGCCGGATTTTTTCTTTTAACAGCATGTGTGAATGTCCTGAAGGCTTATATACATGTTGTTAAATACATTTTTCTCAGCCTGATAGTCCAGAATTTATAGAAGTTTGTCACAAGTTGAGTCGGCGAATGTGTTTCAGTTCGAATTGGCGTTGTGCCCCTAATTCTTTCCCACATTGTGGGCAAAGAATGGGTAATTTGTTGTAGGAAGAAGAGGAATAGTGTACTAATATTGGTACCAGAAGAACGCGCCTCCGTAGGATGAAGAGGAATGTGGCGCGCTACGCTCCAGTCGGATCATGGAGAATCACATTTAGGTAGATATGGACACCAATTGCGTTCGAGAGCGTCGTACTTTCTGGGCCATCAGGCACTTTCCTATCTTTCACCTACATGATAGAAATTTTTGGTGTGATAACACTTCTAAAAAATGCACCAATTCTGGAGATGGAATGGCCGGCTGAAGGGGTAGGAGGAGGCCGGATTTTTTCTTTTAACAGCATGTGTGAATGTCCTGAAGGCTTATATACATGTTGTTAAATACATTTTTCTCAGCCTGATAGTCCAGAATTTATAGAAGTTTGTCACAAGTTGAGTCGGCGAATGTGTTTCAGTTCGAATTGGCGTTGTGCCCCTAATTCTTTCTCACATTGTGGGCAAAGAATGGGTAATTTGTTGTAAGAAGAAGAGGAATAGTGTACTAATATTGGTACCAGAAGAACGCGCCTCCGTAGGATGAAGAGGAATGTGGCGCGCTACGCCCCAGTCGGATCATGGAGAATCACATTTAGGTAGATATGGACACCAATTGCGTTCGAGAGCGTCATACTTTCTGGGCCATCAGGCACTTTCCTATCTTTCACCTACATGATAGGAATTTTTGGTGTGATAACATTTCTAAAAAATGCACCAATTCTGGAGATGGAATGGCCGGCTGAAGGGGTAGGAGGAGGCCGGATTTTTTTCTTTTAACAGCATGTGTGAATGTCCTGAAGGCTTATATACATGTTGTTAAATACATTTTTCTCAGCCTGATAGTCCAGAATATATAGAAGTTTGTCGCAAGTTGAGTCGGCGAATGTGTTTCAGTTCGAATTGGCGTTGTGCCCCTAATTCTTTCTCACATTGTGGGCAAAGAATGGGTAATTTGTTGTAGGAAGAAGAGGAATAGTGTACTAATATTGGTACCAGAAGAACGCGCCTCCGTAGGATGAAGAGGAATGTGGCGCGCTACGCCCCAGTCGGATCATGGAGAATCACATTTAGGTAGATATGGACACCAATTGCGTTCGAGAACGTCGTACTTTCTGGGCCATCAGGCACTTTCCTATCTTTCACCTACATGATAGAAATTGTTGGTGTGATAACACTTCTAAAAAATGCACCAATTCTGGAGATGGAATGGCCGGCTGAAGGGGTAGGAGGAGGCCGGATTTTTTTCTTTTAACAGCATGTGTGAATGTCCTGAAGGCTTATATACATGTTGTTAAATACATTTTTCTCAGCCTGATAGTCCAGAATATATAGAAGTTTGTCGCAAGTTGTGTCGGCGAATGTGTTTCAGTTCGAATTGGCGTTGTGCCCCTAATTCTTTCTCACATTGTGGGCAAAGAATGGGTAATTTGTTGTAGGAAGAAGAGGAATAGTGTACTAATATTGGTACCAGAAGAACGCGCCTCCGTAGGATGAAGAGGAATGTGGCGCGCTACGCCCCAGTCGGATCATGGAGAATCACATTTAGGTAGATATGGACACCAATTGCGTTCGAGAGCGTCGTACTTTCTGGGCCATCAGGCACTTTCCTATCTTTCACCTACATGATAGAAATTTTTGGTGTGATAACACTTCTAAAAAATGCACCAATTCTGGAGATGGAATGGCCGGCTGAAGGGGTAGGAGGAGGCCGGATTTTTTTCTTTTAACAGCATGTGTGAATGTCCTGAAGGCTTATATACATGTTGTTAAATACATTTTTCTCAGCCTGATAGTCCAGAATTTATAGAAGTTTGTCACAAGTTGAGTTGGCGAATGTGTTTCAGTTCGAATTGGCGTTGTGCCCCTAATTCTTTCCCACATTGTGGGCAAAGAATTGGTAATTTGTTGTAGGAAGAAGAGGAATAGTGTACTAATATTGGTACCAGAAGAACGCGCCTCCGTAGGATGAAGAGGAATGTGGCGCGCTACGCCCCAGTCGGATCATGGAGAATCACATTTAGGTAGATATGGACACCAATTGCGTTCGAGAGCGTCATACTTTCTGGGCCATCAGGCACTTTCCTATCCTTCACCTACATGATAGGAATTTTTGGTGTGATAACACTTCTAAAAAATGCACCAATTCTGGAGATGGAATGGCCGGCTGAAGGGGTAGGAGGAGGCCGGATTTTTTTCTTTTAACAGCATGTGTGAATGTCCTGAAGGCTTATATACATGTTGTTAAATAAATTTTTCTCAGCCTGATAGTCCAGAATATATAGAAGTTTGTCGCAAGTTGAGTCGGCGAATGTGTTTCAGTTCGAATTGGCGTTGTGCCCCTAATTCTTTCTCACATTGTGGGCAAAGAATGGGTAATTTGTTGTAAGAAGAAGAGGAATAGTGTACTAATATTGGTACCAGAAGAACGCGCCTCCGTAGGATGAAGAGGAATGTGGCGCGCTACGCCCCAGTCGGATCATGGAGAATCACATTTAGGTAGATATGGACACCAATTGCGTTCGAGAGCGTCGTACTTTCTGGGCCATCAGGCACTTTCCTATCTTTCACCTACATGATAGAAATTTTTGGTGTGATAACACTTCTAAAAAATGCACCAATTCTGGAGATGGAATGGCCGGCTGAAGGGGTAGGAGGAGGCCGGATTTTTTTCTTTTAACAGCATGTGTGAATGTCCTGAAGGCTTATATACATGTTGTTAAATACATTTTTCTCAGCCTGATAGTCCAGAATTTATAGAAGTTTGTCACAAGTTGAGTCGGCGAATGTGTTTCAGTTCGAATTGGCGTTGTGCCCCTAATTCTTTCCCACATTGTGGGCAAAGAATGGGTAATTTGTTGTAGGAAGAAGAGGAATAGTGTACTAATATTGGTACCAGAAGAACGCGCCTCCGTAGGATGAAGAGGAATGTGGCGCGCTACGCTCCAGTCGGATCATGGAGAATCACATTTAGGTAGATATGGACACCAATTGCGTTCGAGAGCGTCGTACTTTCTGGGCCATCAGGCACTTTCCTATCTTTCACCTACATGATAGAAATTTTTGGTGTGATAACACTTCTAAAAAATGCACCAATTCTGGAGATGGAATGGCCGGCTGAAGGGGTAGGAGGAGGCCGGATTTTTTCTTTTAACAGCATGTGTGAATGTCCTGAAGGCTTATATACATGTTGTTAAATACATTTTTCTCAGCCTGATAGTCCAGAATTTATAGAAGTTTGTCACAAGTTGAGTCGGCGAATGTGTTTCAGTTCGAATTGGCGTTGTGCCCCTAATTCTTTCCCACATTGTGGGCAAAGAATGGGTAATTTGTTGTAGGAAGAAGAGGAATAGTGTACTAATATTGGTACCAGAAGAACGCGCCTCCGTAGGATTGTTCAGGTACTAATCAGTCTCAACCGGCAGGGATAATACGCTGAGTTCGTACGAAAGGAATCACACCACACAGAGTCTGGTACAAAGCTCCTCACTCAGCATCAGGCGTCACTGACTTATTTATTAGACACATTTGTTCTATATATCCCCTTTCTCCTGGGGGTGGGTACATGTTATCACACTTTTATAAAAGCACGTATCACTGTAAGCCTCTTGTTACTTTGTGTCATTCTTGGATAGGTTCACCCTTATCTGGTCCTTTAGATATGTCTTCATAGTTCATAGTTTGTTCATACCAGGAAGTGACTTGTTATTTTATTAGTGCGTAGTCCCTGTTCAGGGGCCATCTTGCCACGTATACTTATCTAATCCTATTACTATTGCTTCATCACAATTATGTACACAACTCTATAGTCTATATTTTATTAAAGAAAGAAAATTATTATAAACATTAACTTCTGTCCACTCCATCCTTCACAGTCCCCCCTTTTATCATTATTTTCTTCATTTCTTAACCTAAGTGTGTCCGTGCTCTGGGAAAGGGGAGTAAAAGGATTTTTTCACCAGTTTGAGACGAGCCTCCCCTATTAGGAGACCCCCCTTTGTAGCTGGACTTAAAGAGTCGGTGCACACCCTACACTATCTATTCATCTTCAGAACAATAGTCTCGATAAAGGGTGGTTGTTTTCATGGATGGAGTTGGTAAAAGTCCTTCAATTTCTGAAGAAAACATAAAAGTGGGAGTTACTTCAGTTATAGTTTTAGTCATTAATTTCTTCATACATGGTAATACACAACAAGCAATAACTGCGAAAAGCACTAGAAAGATTAAGATTACAATCCCAATTTGGGCCAGAATTTTCTGCCATCCGGTTAACCATGAGAAATACTGATCCCATGGGTCTGTGAAACCTCAATTTCGTTTTAATTCCTCGGATAAAGAAACAATCTGTTTGATTGCCATGGTTACTTTGCCGTTTGGTCCTGTGTTATCTGGAATAAAAGTACGACAGGTAGTACCTATCATGGCACAAACGCCTCCTTTTTCTGCTAGTATCATATCAAGGGCCATACGGTTCTGGAAAGTCATAGTAGATGTGGGTCCTAACTGGTCAGCTAGACCTTGTAAAGCGTCCCTAGTATAGTTAACAAACCGTTGCTGGTTGTAATAGATATAATTTATCCAATCTACATTTTTGTTAGCTGTGATCATAGGGATTAATGATTCAAATCAAGCTGCTACCTGATCCCGGGCCTTGAATTCATCTGGGACCCCCCTTGGGACTCCTATAGCATCTATATACACATGGGGGTCAAAACTTCCTTTCAGATCTCTTTTTTCCCCTTGTAAATATGTGACTATTTTGAGAGATGGTCTCTTGGGTTTCTAACTGTATACCATTCAATACTCCTAAATATCTCTTAAAATTGTTATCAAGAATACAAAATATCTCCTATTTCTTATTTGGCTATTATTCATACATAATATCATCCCATCAGTTTCTTTTATTACAATCGTAGAGTTGAGCCTCTCCTTGTTGCATCTTTCATAAGTCTTATTTATCATTTCGTTTCTATTTTTACTGGTTGTATATTTCTGTCGATACTGTAAATCTGGTTCATAACAACAAAACCACAGCCCCGGCGTCTCTTCTTGTATGCTAATGTTGGCTGTTTTGTCTATGTGAAGGTACACAGTCCCTCCATGTGGTCCTTTTTTCCAAGTCCCTTCGGTTGTAGTCACATTTGTAGTATAACACGGGGCATTGGCCTTACATGTGTAGTTACCCTCCTTTCTATCCACTGTGGCATTCGCCCACCCTGTCCTGAACTGTTCCAGTGATTCTGTACTGATTACGTGTACAGGAGTAGCAGTTCTGCCTTTTTGTATAAGAGCACACGCAACAACCGCCGCAACAACCGCAAAGATCTTCATTCTTCTGGCTGAAGAACCTTTTTACAATGACTGGCGTGAATCCAGCTTGCCTTTCCTTCGAGCTTCACTGAGGTGCTTGTAACGAGTAGGACTTGAAAAGGACCATCAAATCTTGGGTCTAGACTTTTCCTCACGTGTCTTTTAACAACGACCCAATCTGCTGGTTCTAGCTTATACGTCAACTGAATCAGGACCTGGAATGGAAGCAAATACTTGTGCATGCACCTTGGTCAATTGTTTGTCAAGCGTTGATACATAATCTGTTAGTCTACCATACTGCATTTGGAGCACCTGTGGAAAATAACATCCTAATCTGGGAGCCGACCCAAATAAGATCTCATATGGGCTGAGACCTGTTCTTTTTGTGGGCGTGTATCTTACTGAGAACAAGGCTAATGGTAGACACTCGGTCCATGGTTTCCCGTTTTCTACCATTGCTTTTTGGATTTTCAATTTGAGAGTCCCATTTAGTCTCTCAACCTTCCCACTGCTTTGTGGATGGTATGGTGTATGTAGGGCTTGACTTATGCCTAGAGCTGACAACACATGGTTCATGATTTCACCCGTAAAATGAGTTCCTCTGTCGCTCTCGATCACCTCTGGAACTCCATATCTGCACACCACCTCGTTGATCAGTTTCTTTGCTGTGGCTACGGCTGTAGCTTTGGTTACTGGAAAAGCTTCTGGCCATCCTGAAAAGAGATCAATACAAACAAGCACATACTCCTAGGTACCAACTTTGGGTAGTTGAATATAGTCTATCTGCAGTCTCTGGAACGGATATATAGGTCTGGGTGTGTGCTTCTGTGGTACTTTTACAGTTCTTCCAATATTATGTGTTGCACAGATCATGCATCCTTGTGTAAAACTGCTGGCCATCACACTAAACCCTGGGGCATACCACACCTTGTTTACCAAGTCCATCATTGCCGTTTTTTATTGGTGTGTCTCTCCATGTGTTATCTGGGCCATCATTGGGAACATTGTCTTAGGCAGGCACAGTTTATTCTGGCATTGCCAGAGGCCATCTTTTCGTAGCGTTGCTTCTTGGGCCGTCCACTTGTCTTTTTCTTCTTTTGTTGCTTGTCCTTGAAGTTTTTTGCCGTAGTTCCGGGCTTACAGCTGGTCTTGTTTCCTCTGGATCTTTTATCTGACATACGGCTGCTAACACGGGTAGCTTCTGTGCTGCTTGCTTTTGCGGCTTGGTCTGCCAAAGCATTTCCTTTTGTCTCTGGTGAACTCACCTTAGTGTGAGCTTTTAATGTTTACTACTGCTAATTGAGAGTCAGAGTATATATTTGCTGTCTTTCCTTCTGCATGTTGGCATGCTGCTGCCAGGGCCTTAAGCTCCACTTCTTGTGCTGAGCGGGACGCTGGTAAGGAGGCTGCTTATTGTAGGACTACATCTTCGGTGGTTACTGCATATCCTGTAAGAAAAGATCCTTCTACAAAATACCTTGAACCATCCACAAAGAGTATTTAGGTCTGGGTTTTGGAGTGGGGTATCTTTTACATGTGCGAAGCCCACTGTTTCCTGGGCCATAAGGGCCATACAATCATGTTCATCAGTTTCAGACAAAAATTGTGACCATACTTTACCTACGTCTTCTCCCCCCTTGCTCCAAAGGCAGTAAGGTAGCTGGGTTCAATGTAGTACAGCGGTGTAAAGTAACCTGCTCAGGGAGAAGAAGCGCACAGGTTAATCTCAAATGTCTTGCAGTGGACAAATGCTTAGGTTGTACTTGAGTTAGAATAGCAGTAATATATATATCATGTGGTGGAAATGCCAGGACCAAATCTGAGGCCTTGTTTAACATTGAATTTACAGCAATGATAGCTCTCACACATGATGGGGAACCTCGGGCCACAGGGTCTAGTCTAGCTGAATAATATACTATCGGGCTCTGCTGTGGTCCATGACTTTGTGTGAGAACCGCAGTGTCATGTCCATTTTGTTCAGTACAGTACAAAGTATATGCTTGCGTAGAGGTACTCCATGGATTGGTGTCACAAGCCGCTACCAAACACAACTCCTCCTCATTCAGCTGATAATCCAGAATACTTTGAGAATCTCACTTTTATCAGGTTCTGCAAATACTTGATTAATACAAAAACAAATAAAAATAAAACATTCCCAAAAACTTTACATCAAATTAACAATGTCCAGACAAGTTTTGTTTTGCCTTCTCCCTCATCTAAATCCATAAAGACTCGTGTGAGTGATGTCAGTTCCTTCACCCTTCCCCCCTTTGTGGACTCTGCGAGAGTAATGTAGCAGAGTTCAAAACTACATCTCAACATAACACTAATTTAACCCCCTGTAATGTACAACAGCCTGAAACAAAAATGACTTTTTCCTGACAAACATTTGATCTTTACAATGACATAACTCATGTGTAAAATCAAAAACAAAACAATTGTAGTTAGTTATTCAATAAAACAGAAAATATTATCTCTGATAACATTAATTACTGCAAACCAATAAACAGTATATAAAAATAGGGAACGGTGGGGGGCACATACATTTTCAAAACCCCGTGTCTCACAGTATCTGTAGTTTAATACATCTGAATTAACATCAAAACACATGAAATCTGATCACATCATAACACATAAATATCGTAACTTTTATAACCAACAGCGCTTGCGCAAAAGAGAAGAAATGTATTTAGGTTTGTAGACATTACTGATATATATATATCTCAGCAGTGCATATTGAGATCCCTCTGTCTCATCAGCCCTGCAGACTGCACCCAGTCAGCCCCCCTCCTCCTCCTCTCAAACACAGCACACTTTAGGGGGGAGGGAGGTCACAAACTCGCAGCTTCTCACAATCTTAACACTTTCAATGCCGGCAAAACAACATACGTATCTGCAATCATTTATCACACCATTGTACAGGAATTATCTACGTTAATGTTTAACCGTACAATCTGACGGCCACCATCTCTATATTATGATGACGTGTTGTTTCATCAGTGAACTAAAACTGGAACTTCTGTAAATAGAAAAAACACTACAAATGACAAAATTAACAAGGTGATTATTTCATACTGATTTGGTTGGGCCGGGCGTGGCCACATCCTACGGAGGGGGCTTATAAAATCCACCTTCTTGTGTGAGTACCGGATATAACGGAACAACAGGTTTAGGTGTACCAAGATGGCCTCCTGGGGCGGGGAGTGGTGCCGAAGGCGTGGCATATATGGGAGGATCGGGGCGTGGAAAGTGACATGATACACAATATTCAGCTTGGGGCGGGTTCTGTTAACCACAACTGGGACACTCCCACGAAGTTAGAATTCCACCGTCGCCATTATAGGGCGGTGGCAGGACACGTTCTTTGTAATACACATATTTGATGATTTTACCCTTTCTGTCTCGTATTTCTTGCTCAGTAAACTTGTCTTTAGTTATGGCTATGGCTGTTCTTTGCCAAGCTAATGCTTCATCTAACTTTCCTTCGTCACTTAATCTTCCCTTGTTTTCCCTAAGAGCTGCAGCCCATTCTTCCATCTATAAATATGCCACATATGTGCATAACTTTCTTACTATTTTCTACATTCTTCTTGCCTTCTCTTTTTTCTACTATCTCTTTTGCGGTTAATGAACCACATTCCTTTGCCTGTCTCTTTGTTTTAAACACATTAAACATACTGTTCTATATTTAACACCGTCCTGAGAATGAAACCTTATTCTCGATGTTTCTGAACACAAAACACAATTTTTTTTTTATTTTTTTTTAACACAATTATAACTGACTGTCTGTCTCTGTCGTCTTAATGGTATCAACCTATACCCTGCGACCAATTAAATTATTACACTTACACCTGTCGTCTTAATGGTATCAACCTATACCCTGCGACCAATTAAATTATTACACTTACACCTGTCGTCTTAATGGTATCAACCTATACCCTGCGACCAATTAAATTAAATTATTACACCTGTCGTCTTAATGGTATCAACCTATACCCTGCGACCAATTAAATTAAATTATTACACCTGTCGTCTTAATGGTATCAACCTATACCCTGCGACCAATTAAATTATCACACTTATACTTATCACCTATGCCGGCGAGACGCGACTATCTATACTATGATTCTTGGAACCACACAGCGGGTTAACTCTCTGTCGCTGAGAGTGTGGCCGGGATCGACTCCAAATACCTCGGTATCTTATCACCTGCTCACTCTCCCACACGGATAAGAGCCAATATTCATAAACATGAACTTAACCTTACCGTGTTTTATTTGAAGCTGATCAGACTTCCTGGGAGCGTGGCTGGCGATTCAATGTTGAGGCGTCTGGGGGTCGTCGATCACGGACACGGCTTATCCCTCGAGTGTGGCCCCACGTCGAGCGCCAAAATGTTCAGGTACTAATCAGTCTCAACCGGCAGGGATAATACGCTGAGTTCGTACGAAAGGAATCACACCACACAGAGTCTGGTACAAAGCTCCTCACTCAGCATCAGGCGTCACTGACTTATTTATTAGACACATTTGTTCTATATATCCCCTTTCTCCTGGGGGTGGGTACATGTTATCACACTTTTATAAAAGCACGTATCACTGTAAGCCTCTTGTTACTTTGTGTCATTCTTGGATAGGTTCACCCTTATCTGGTCCTTTAGATATGTCTTCATAGTTCATAGTTTGTTCATACCAGGAAGTGACTTGTTATTTTATTAGTGCGTAGTCCCTGTTCAGGGGCCATCTTGCCACGTATACTTATCTAATCCTATTACTATTGCTTCATCACAATTATGTACACAACTCTATAGTCTATATTTTATTAAAGAAAGAAAATTATTATAAACATTAACTTCTGTCCACTCCATCCTTCACAGGATGAAGAGGAATGTGGCGCGCTACGCCCCAGTCGGATCATGGAGAATCACATTTAGGTAGATATGGACACCAATTGCGTTCGAGAGCGTCGTACTTTCTGGGCCATCAGGCACTTTCCTATCTTTCACCTACATGATAGAAATTTTTGGTGTGATAACACTTCTAAAAAATGCACCAATTCTGGAGATGGAATGGCCGGCTGAAGGGGTAGGAGGAGGCCGGATTTTTTCTTTTAACAGCATGTGTGAATGTCCTGAAGGCTTATATACATGTTGTTAAATACATTTTTCTCAGCCTGATAGTCCAGAATTTATAGAAGTTTGTCACAAGTTGAGTCGGCGAATGTGTTTCAGTTCGAATTGGCGTTGTGCCCCTAATTCTTTCCCACATTGTGGGCAAAGAATGGGTAATTTGTTGTAGGAAGAAGAGGAATAGTGTACTAATATTGGTACCAGAAGAACGCGCCTCCGTAGGATGAAGAGGAATGTGGCGCGCTACGCCCCAGTCGGATCATGGAGAATCACATTTAGGTAGATATGGACACCAATTGCGTTCGAGAGCGTCGTACTTTCTGGGCCATCAGGCACTTTCCTATCTTTCACCTACATGATAGGAATTTTTGGTGTGATAACACTTCTAAAAAATGCACCAATTCTGGAGATGGAATGGCCGGCTGAAGGGGTAGGAGGAGGCCGGATTTTTTTCTTTTAACAGCATGTGTGAATGTCCTGAAGGCTTATATACATGTTGTTAAATACATTTTTCTCAGCCTGATAGTCCAGAATTTATAGAAGTTTGTCACAAGTTGAGTCGGCGAATGTGTTTCAGTTCGAATTGGCGTTGTGCCCCTAATTCTTTCCCACATTGTGGGCAAAGAATGGGTAATTTGTTGTAGGAAGAAGAGGAATAGTGTACTAATATTGGTACCAGAAGAACGCGCCTCCGTAGGATGAAGAGGAATGTGGCGCGCTACGCTCCAGTCGGATCATGGAGAATCACATTTAGGTAGATATGGACACCAATTGCGTTCGAGAGCGTCGTACTTTCTGGGCCATCAGGCACTTTCCTATCTTTCACCTACATGATAGAAATTTTTGGTGTGATAACACTTCTAAAAAATGCACCAATTCTGGAGATGGAATGGCCGGCTGAAGGGGTAGGAGGAGGCCGGATTTTTTCTTTTAACAGCATGTGTGAATGTCCTGAAGGCTTATATACATGTTGTTAAATACATTTTTCTCAGCCTGATAGTCCAGAATTTATAGAAGTTTGTCACAAGTTGAGTCGGCGAATGTGTTTCAGTTCGAATTGGCGTTGTGCCCCTAATTCTTTCCCACATTGTGGGCAAAGAATGGGTAATTTGTTGTAGGAAGAAGAGGAATAGTGTACTAATATTGGTACCAGAAGAACGCGCCTCCGTAGGATGAAGAGGAATGTGGCGCGCTACGCCCCAGTCGGATCATGGAGAATCACATTTAGGTAGATATGGACACCAATTGCGTTCGAGAGCGTCGTACTTTCTGGGCCATCAGGCACTTTCCTATCTTTCACCTACATGATAGAAATTTTTGGTGTGATAACACTTCTAAAAAATGCACCAATTCTGGAGATGGAATGGCCGGCTGAAGGGGTAGGAGGAGGCCGGATTTTTTCTTTTAACAGCATGTGTGAATGTCCTGAAGGCTTATATACATGTTGTTAAATACATTTTTCTCAGCCTGATAGTCCAGAATTTATAGAAGTTTGTCACAAGTTGAGTCGGCGAATGTGTTTCAGTTCGAATTGGCGTTGTGCCCCTAATTCTTTCCCACATTGTGGGCAAAGAATGGGTAATTTGTTGTAGGAAGAAGAGGAATAGTGTACTAATATTGGTACCAGAAGAACGCGCCTCCGTAGGATGAAGAGGAATGTGGCGCGCTACGCCCCAGTTGGATCATGGAGAATCACATTTAGGTAGATATGGACACCAATTGCGTTCGAGAGCGTCGTACTTTCTGGGCCATCAGGCACTTTCCTATCTTTCACCTACATGATAGAAATTTTTGGTGTGATAACACTTCTAAAAAATGCACCAATTCTGGAGATGGAATGGCCGGCTGAAGGGGTAGGAGGAGGCCGGATTTTTTCTTTTAACAGCATGTGTGAATGTCCTGAAGGCTTATATACATGTTGTTAAATACATTTTTCTCAGCCTGATAGTCCAGAATTTATAGAAGTTTGTCACAAGTTGAGTCGGCGAATGTGTTTCAGTTCGAATTGGCGTTGTGCCCCTAATTCTTTCCCACATTGTGGGCAAAGAATGGGTAATTTGTTGTAGGAAGAAGAGGAATAGTGTACTAATATTGGTACCAGAAGAACGCGCCTCCGTAGGATGAAGAGGAATGTGGCGCGCTACGCCCCAGTCGGATCATGGAGAATCACATTTAGGTAGATATGGACACCAATTGCGTTCGAGAGCGTCGTACTTTCTGGGCCATCAGGCACTTTCCTATCTTTCACCTACATGATAGGAATTTTTGGTGTGATAACACTTCTAAAAAATGCACCAATTCTGGAGATGGAATGGCCGGCTGAAGGGGTAGGAGGAGGCCGGATTTTTTTCTTTTAACAGCATGTGTGAATGTCCTGAAGGCTTATATACATGTTGTTAAATACATTTTTCTCAGCCTGATAGTCCAGAATATATAGAAGTTTGTCGCAAGTTGTGTCGGCGAATGTGTTTCAGTTCGAATTGGCGTTGTGCCCCTAATTCTTTCTCACATTGTGGGCAAAGAATGGGTAATTTGTTGTAGGAAGAAGAGGAATAGTGTACTAATATTGGTACCAGAAGAACGCGCCTCCGTAGGATGAAGAGGAATGTGGCGCGCTACGCCCCAGTCGGATCATGGAGAATCACATTTAGGTAGATATGGACACCAATTGCGTTCGAGAGCGTCGTACTTTCTGGGCCATCAGGCACTTTCCTATCTTTCACCTACATGATAGAAATTTTTGGTGTGATAACACTTCTAAAAAATGCACCAATTCTGGAGATGGAATGGCCGGCTGAAGGGGTAGGAGGAGGCCGGATTTTTTTCTTTTAACAGCATGTGTGAATGTCCTGAAGGCTTATATACATGTTGTTAAATACATTTTTCTCAGCCTGATAGTCCAGAATTTATAGAAGTTTGTCACAAGTTGAGTCGGCGAATGTGTTTCAGTTCGAATTGGCGTTGTGCCCCTAATTCTTTCCCACATTGTGGGCAAAGAATGGGTAATTTGTTGTAGGAAGAAGAGGAATAGTGTACTAATATTGGTACCAGAAGAACGCGCCTCCGTAGGATGAAGAGGAATGTGGCGCGCTACGCCCCAGTCGGATCATGGAGAATCACATTTAGGTAGATATGGACACCAATTGCGTTCGAGAGCGTCGTACTTTCTGGGCCATCAGGCACTTTCCTATCTTTCACCTACATGATAGGAATTTTTGGTGTGATAACACTTCTAAAAAATGCACCAATTCTGGAGATGGAATGGCCGGCTGAAGGGGTAGGAGGAGGCCGGATTTTTTTCTTTTAACAGCATGTGTGAATGTCCTGAAGGCTTATATACATGTTGTTAAATACATTTTTCTCAGCCTGATAGTCCAGAATTTATAGAAGTTTGTCACAAGTTGAGTCGGCGAATGTGTTTCAGTTCGAATTGGCGTTGTGCCCCTAATTCTTTCCCACATTGTGGGCAAAGAATTGGTAATTTGTTGTAGGAAGAAGAGGAATAGTGTACTAATATTGGTACCAGAAGAACGCGCCTCCGTAGGATGAAGAGGAATGTGGCGCGCTACGCCCCAGTCGGATCATGGAGAATCACATTTAGGTAGATATGGACACCAATTGCGTTCGAGAGCGTCGTACTTTCTGGGCCATCAGGCACTTTCCTATCCTTCACCTACATGATAGGAATTTTTGGTGTGATAACACTTCTAAAAAATGCACCAATTCTGGAGATGGAATGGCCGGCTGAAGGGGTAGGAGGAGGCCGGATTTTTTTCTTTTAACAG
Source organism: Rhinoderma darwinii (assembly GCF_050947455.1). NCBI lineage: Eukaryota > Metazoa > Chordata > Amphibia > Anura > Rhinodermatidae > Rhinoderma > Rhinoderma darwinii. Next base: position 32,995 of record NW_027463611.1, read on the forward strand.
CATGTGTGAATGTCCTGAAGGCTTATATACATGTTGTTAAATACATTTTTCTCAGCCTGATAGTCCAGAATATATAGAAGTTTGTCGCAAGTTGAGTCGGCGAATGTGTTTCAGTTCGAATTGGCGTTGTGCCCCTAATTCTTTCTCACATTGGGGGCAAAGAATGGGTAATTTGTTGTAGGAAGAAGAGGAATAGTGTACTAATATTGGTACCAGAAGAACGCGCCTCCGTAGGATGAAGAGGAATGTGGCGCGCTACGCCCCAGTCGGATCATGGAGAATCACATTTAGGTAGATATGGACACCAATTGCGTTCGAGAGCGTCGTACTTTCTGGGCCATCAGGCACTTTCCTATCTTTCACCTACATGATAGAAATTTTTGGTGTGATAACACTTCTAAAAAATGCACCAATTCTGGAGATGGAATGGCCGGCTGAAGGGGTAGGAGGAGGCCGGATTTTTTTCTTTTAACAGCATGTGTGAATGTCCTGAAGGCTTATATACATGTTGTTAAATACATTTTTCTCAGCCTGATAGTCCAGAATATATAGAAGTTTGTCGCAAGTTGTGTCGGCGAATGTGTTTCAGTTCGAATTGGCGTTGTGCCCCTAATTCTTTCTCACATTGTGGGCAAAGAATGGGTAATTTGTTGTAGGAAGAAGAGGAATAGTGTACTAATATTGGTACCAGAAGAACGCGCCTCCGTAGGATGAAGAGGAATGTGGCGCGCTACGCCCCAGTCGGATCATGGAGAATCACATTTAGGTAGATATGGACACCAATTGCGTTCGAGAGCGTCGTACTTTCTGGGCCATCAGGCACTTTCCTATCTTTCACCTACATGATAGAAATTTTTGGTGTGATAACACTTCTAAAAAATGCACCAATTCTGGAGATGGAATGGCCGGCTGAAGGGGTAGGAGGAGGCCGGATTTTTTTCTTTTAACAGCATGTGTGAATGTCCTGAAGGCTTATATACATGTTGTTAAATACATTTTTCTCAGCCTGATAGTCCAGAATATATAGAAGTTTGTCGCAAGTTGTGTCGGCGAATGTGTTTCAGTTAGAATTGGCGTTGTGCCCCTAATTCTTTCTCACATTGTGGGCAAAGAATGGGTAATTTGTTGTAGGAAGAAGAGGAATAGTGTACTAATATTGGTACCAGAAGAACGCGCCTCCGTAGGATGAAGAGGAATGTGGCGCGCTACGCCCCAGTCGGATCATGGAGAATCACATTTAGGTAGATATGGACACCAATTGCGTTCGAGAGCGTCGTACTTTCTGGGCCATCAGGCACTTTCCTATCTTTCACCTACATGATAGAAATTTTTGGTGTGATAACACTTCTAAAAAATGCACCAATTCTGGAGATGGAATGGCCGGCTGAAGGGGTAGGAGGAGGCCGGATTTTTTTTTTTTTAACAGCATGTGTGAATGTCCTGAAGGCTTATATACATGTTGTTAAATACATTTTTCTCAGCCTGATAGTCCAGAATTTATAGAAGTTTGTCACAAGTTGAGTCGGCGAATGTGTTTCAGTTCGAATTGGCGTTGTGCCCCTAATTCTTTCCCACATTGTGGGCAAAGAATGGGTAATTTGTTGTAGGAAGAAGAGGAATAGTGTACTAATATTGGTACCAGAAGAACGCGCCTCCGTAGGATGAAGAGGAATGTGGCGCGCTACGCCCCAGTCGGATCATGGAGAATCACATTTAGGTAGATATGGACACCAATTGCGTTCGAGAGCGTCGTACTTTCTGGGCCATCAGGCACTTTCCTATCTTTCACCTACATGATAGGAATTTTTGGTGTGATAACACTTCTAAAAAATGCACCAATTCTGGAGATGGAATGGCCGGCTGAAGGGGTAGGAGGAGGCCGGATTTTTTTCTTTTAACAGCATGTGTGAATGTCCTGAAGGCTTATATACATGTTGTTAAATACATTTTTCTCAGCCTGATAGTCCAGAATTTATAGAAGTTTGTCACAAGTTGAGTCGGCGAATGTGTTTCAGTTCGAATTGGCGTTGTGCCCCTAATTCTTTCCCACATTGTGGGCAAAGAATTGGTAATTTGTTGTAGGAAGAAGAGGAATAGTGTACTAATATTGGTACCAGAAGAACGCGCCTCCGTAGGATGAAGAGGAATGTGGCGCGCTACGCCCCAGTCGGATCATGGAGAATCACATTTAGGTAGATATGGACACCAATTGCGTTCGAGAGCGTCGTACTTTCTGGGCCATCAGGCACTTTCCTATCCTTCACCTACATGATAGGAATTTTTGGTGTGATAACACTTCTAAAAAATGCACCAATTCTGGAGATGGAATGGCCGGCTGAAGGGGTAGGAGGAGGCCGGATTTTTTTCTTTTAACAGCATGTGTGAATGTCCTGAAGGCTTATATACATGTTGTTAAATACATTTTTCTCAGCCTGATAGTCCAGAATATATAGAAGTTTGTCGCAAGTTGAGTCGGCGAATGTGTTTCAGTTCGAATTGGCGTTGTGCCCCTAATTCTTTCTCACATTGGGGGCAAAGAATGGGTAATTTGTTGTAGGAAGAAGAGGAATAGTGTACTAATATTGGTACCAGAAGAACGCGCCTCCGTAGGATGAAGAGGAATGTGGCGCGCTACGCCCCAGTCGGATCATGGAGAATCACATTTAGGTAGATATGGACACCAATTGCGTTCGAGAGCGTCGTACTTTCTGGGCCATCAGGCACTTTCCTATCTTTCACCTACATGATAGAAATTTTTGGTGTGATAACACTTCTAAAAAATGCACCAATTCTGGAGATGGAATGGCCGGCTGAAGGGGTAGGAGGAGGCCGGATTTTTTTCTTTTAACAGCATGTGTGAATGTCCTGAAGGCTTATATACATGTTGTTAAATACATTTTTCTCAGCCTGATAGTCCAGAATATATAGAAGTTTGTCGCAAGTTGTGTCGGCGAATGTGTTTCAGTTCGAATTGGCGTTGTGCCCCTAATTCTTTCTCACATTGTGGGCAAAGAATGGGTAATTTGTTGTAGGAAGAAGAGGAATAGTGTACTAATATTGGTACCAGAAGAACGCGCCTCCGTAGGATGAAGAGGAATGTGGCGCGCTACGCCCCAGTCGGATCATGGAGAATCACATTTAGGTAGATATGGACACCAATTGCGTTCGAGAGCGTCGTACTTTCTGGGCCATCAGGCACTTTCCTATCTTTCACCTACATGATAGAAATTTTTGGTGTGATAACACTTCTAAAAAATGCACCAATTCTGGAGATGGAATGGCCGGCTGAAGGGGTAGGAGGAGGCCGGATTTTTTTCTTTTAACAGCATGTGTGAATGTCCTGAAGGCTTATATACATGTTGTTAAATACATTTTTCTCAGCCTGATAGTCCAGAATATATAGAAGTTTGTCGCAAGTTGTGTCGGCGAATGTGTTTCAGTTAGAATTGGCGTTGTGCCCCTAATTCTTTCTCACATTGTGGGCAAAGAATGGGTAATTTGTTGTAGGAAGAAGAGGAATAGTGTACTAATATTGGTACCAGAAGAACGCGCCTCCGTAGGATGAAGAGGAATGTGGCGCGCTACGCCCCAGTCGGATCATGGAGAATCACATTTAGGTAGATATGGACACCAATTGCGTTCGAGAGCGTCGTACTTTCTGGGCCATCAGGCACTTTCCTATCTTTCACCTACATGATAGAAATTTTTGGTGTGATAACACTTCTAAAAAATGCACCAATTCTGGAGATGGAATGGCCGGCTGAAGGGGTAGGAGGAGGCTGGATTTTTTTCTTTTAACAGCATGTGTGAATGTCCTGAAGGCTTATATACATGTTGTTAAATACATTTTTCTCAGCCTGATAGTCCAGAATTTATAGAAGTTTGTCACAAGTTGAGTCGGCGAATGTGTTTCAGTTCGAATTGGCGTTGTGCCCCTAATTCTTTCCCACATTGTGGGCAAAGAATGGGTAATTTGTTGTAGGAAGAAGAGGAATAGTGTACTAATATTGGTACCAGAAGAACGCGCCTCCGTAGGATGAAGAGGAATGTGGCGCGCTACGCCCCAGTCGGATCATGGAGAATCACATTTAGGTAGATATGGACACCAATTGCGTTCGAGAGCGTCGTACTTTCTGGGCCATCAGGCACTTTCCTATCTTTCACCTACATGATAGGAATTTTTGGTGTGATAACACTTCTAAAAAATGCACCAATTCTGGAGATGGAATGGCCGGCTGAAGGGGTAGGAGGAGGCCGGATTTTTTTCTTTTAACAGCATGTGTGAATGTCCTGAAGGCTTATATACATGTTGTTAAATACATTTTTCTCAGCCTGATAGTCCAGAATTTATAGAAGTTTGTCACAAGTTGAGTCGGCGAATGTGTTTCAGTTCGAATTGGCGTTGTGCCCCTAATTCTTTCCCACATTGTGGGCAAAGAATTGGTAATTTGTTGTAGGAAGAAGAGGTATAGTGTACTAATATTGGTACCAGAAGAACGCGCCTCCGTAGGATGAAGAGGAATGTGGCGCGCTACGCCCCAGTCGGATCATGGAGAATCACATTTAGGTAGATATGGACACCAATTGCGTTCGAGAGCGTCGTACTTTCTGGGCCATCAGGCACTTTCCTATCCTTCACCTACATGATAGGAATTTTTGGTGTGATAACACTTCTAAAAAATGCACCAATTCTGGAGATGGAATGGCCGGCTGAAGGGGTAGGAGGAGGCCGGATTTTTTTCTTTTAACAGCATGTGTGAATGTCCTGAAGGCTTATATACATGTTGTTAAATACATTTTTCTCAGCCTGATAGTCCAGAATATATAGAAGTTTGTCGCAAGTTGAGTCGGCGAATGTGTTTCAGTTCGAATTGGCGTTGTGCCCCTAATTCTTTCTCACATTGGGGGCAAAGAATGGGTAATTTGTTGTAGGAAGAAGAGGAATAGTGTACTAATATTGGTACCAGAAGAACGCGCCTCCGTAGGATGAAGAGGAATGTGGCGCGCTACGCCCCAGTCGGATCATGGAGAATCACATTTAGGTAGATATGGACACCAATTGCGTTCGAGAGCGTCGTACTTTCTGGGCCATCAGGCACTTTCCTATCTTTCACCTACATGATAGAAATTTTTGGTGTGATAACACTTCTAAAAAATGCACCAATTCTGGAGATGGAATGGCCGGCTGAAGGGGTAGGAGGAGGCCGGATTTTTTTCTTTTAACAGCATGTGTGAATGTCCTGAAGGCTTATATACATGTTGTTAAATACATTTTTCTCAGCCTGATAGTCCAGAATATATAGAAGTTTGTCGCAAGTTGTGTCGGCGAATGTGTTTCAGTTCGAATTGGCGTTGTGCCCCTAATTCTTTCTCACATTGTGGGCAAAGAATGGGTAATTTGTTGTAGGAAGAAGAGGAATAGTGTACTAATATTGGTACCAGAAGAACGCGCCTCCGTAGGATGAAGAGGAATGTGGCGCGCTACGCCCCAGTCGGATCATGGAGAATCACATTTAGGTAGATATGGACACCAATTGCGTTCGAGAGCGTCGTACTTTCTGGGCCATCAGGCACTTTCCTATCTTTCACCTACATGATAGAAATTTTTGGTGTGATAACACTTCTAAAAAATGCACCAATTCTGGAGATGGAATGGCCGGCTGAAGGGGTAGGAGGAGGCCGGATTTTTTTCTTTTAACAGCATGTGTGAATGTCCTGAAGGCTTATATACATGTTGTTAAATACATTTTTCTCAGCCTGATAGTCCAGAATATATAGAAGTTTGTCGCAAGTTGTGTCGGCGAATGTGTTTCAGTTCGAATTGGCGTTGTGCCCCTAATTCTTTCTCACATTGTGGGCAAAGAATGGGTAATTTGTTGTAGGAAGAAGAGGAATAGTGTACTAATATTGGTACCAGAAGAACGCGCCTCCGTAGGATGAAGAGGAATGTGGCGCGCTACGCCCCAGTCGGATCATGGAGAATCACATTTAGGTAGATATGGACACCAATTGCGTTCGAGAGCGTCATACTTTCTGGGCCATCAGGCACTTTCCTATCTTTCACCTACATGATAGGAATTTTTGGTGTGATAACATTTCTAAAAAATGCACCAATTCTGGAGATGGAATGGCCGGCTGAAGGGGTAGGAGGAGGCCGGATTTTTTTCTTTTAACAGCATGTGTGAATGTCCTGAAGGCTTATATACATGTTGTTAAATACATTTTTCTCAGCCTGATAGTCCAGAATATATAGAAGTTTGTCGCAAGTTGAGTCGGCGAATGTGTTTCAGTTCGAATTGGCGTTGTGCCCCTAATTCTTTCTCACATTGGGGGCAAAGAATGGGTAATTTGTTGTAGGAAGAAGAGGAATAGTGTACTAATATTGGTACCAGAAGAACGCGCCTCCGTAGGATGAAGAGGAATGTGGCGCGCTACGCCCCAGTCGGATCATGGAGAATCACATTTAGGTAGATATGGACACCAATTGCGTTCGAGAGCGTCGTACTTTCTGGGCCATCAGGCACTTTCCTATCTTTCACCTACATGATAGAAATTTTTGGTGTGATAACACTTCTAAAAAATGCACCAATTCTGGAGATGGAATGGCCGGCTGAAGGGGTAGGAGGAGGCCGGATTTTTTTCTTTTAACAGCATGTGTGAATGTCCTGAAGGCTTATATACATGTTGTTAAATACATTTTTCTCAGCCTGATAGTCCAGAATATATAGAAGTTTGTCGCAAGTTGTGTCGGCGAATGTGTTTCAGTTCGAATTGGCGTTGTGCCCCTAATTCTTTCTCACATTGTGGGCAAAGAATGGGTAATTTGTTGTAGGAAGAAGAGGAATAGTGTACTAATATTGGTACCAGAAGAACGCGCCTCCGTAGGATGAAGAGGAATGTGGCGCGCTACGCCCCAGTCGGATCATGGAGAATCACATTTAGGTAGATATGGACACCAATTGCGTTCGAGAGCGTCGTACTTTCTGGGCCATCAGGCACTTTCCTATCTTTCACCTACATGATAGAAATTTTTGGTGTGATAACACTTCTAAAAAATGCACCAATTCTGGAGATGGAATGGCCGGCTGAAGGGGTAGGAGGAGGCCGGATTTTTTTCTTTTAACAGCATGTGTGAATGTCCTGAAGGCTTATATACATGTTGTTAAATACATTTTTCTCAGCCTGATAGTCCAGAATATATAGAAGTTTGTCGCAAGTTGTGTCGGCGAATGTGTTTCAGTTCGAATTGGCGTTGTGCCCCTAATTCTTTCTCACATTGTGGGCAAAGAATGGGTAATTTGTTGTAGGAAGAAGAGGAATAGTGTACTAATATTGGTACCAGAAGAACGCGCCTCCGTAGGATGAAGAGGAATGTGGCGCGCTACGCCCCAGTCGGATCATGGAGAATCACATTTAGGTAGATATGGACACCAATTGCGTTCGAGAGCGTCATACTTTCTGGGCCATCAGGCACTTTCCTATCTTTCACCTACATGATAGGAATTTTTGGTGTGATAACATTTCTAAAAAATGCACCAATTCTGGAGATGGAATGGCCGGCTGAAGGGGTAGGAGGAGGCCGGATTTTTTTCTTTTAACAGCATGTGTGAATGTCCTGAAGGCTTATATACATGTTGTTAAATACATTTTTCTCAGCCTGATAGTCCAGAATATATAGAAGTTTGTCGCAAGTTGAGTCGGCGAATGTGTTTCAGTTCGAATTGGCGTTGTGCCCCTAATTCTTTCTCACATTGTGGGCAAAGAATGGGTAATTTGTTGTAGGAAGAAGAGGAATAGTGTACTAATATTGGTACCAGAAGAACGCGCCTCCGTAGGATGAAGAGGAATGTGGCGCGCTACGCCCCAGTCGGATCATGGAGAATCACATTTAGGTAGATATGGACACCAATTGCGTTCGAGAACGTCGTACTTTCTGGGCCATCAGGCACTTTCCTATCTTTCACCTACATGATAGAAATTTTTGGTGTGATAACACTTCTAAAAAATGCACCAATTCTGGAGATGGAATGGCCGGCTGAAGGGGTAGGAGGAGGCCGGATTTTTTTCTTTTAACAGCATGTGTGAATGTCCTGAAGGCTTATATACATGTTGTTAAATACATTTTTCTCAGCCTGATAGTCCAGAATATATAGAAGTTTGTCGCAAGTTGTGTCGGCGAATGTGTTTCAGTTCGAATTGGCGTTGTGCCCCTAATTCTTTCTCACATTGTGGGCAAAGAATGGGTAATTTGTTGTAGGAAGAAGAGGAATAGTGTACTAATATTGGTACCAGAAGAACGCGCCTCCGTAGGATGAAGAGGAATGTGGCGCGCTACGCCCCAGTCGGATCATGGAGAATCACATTTAGGTAGATATGGACACCAATTGCGTTCGAGAGCGTCGTACTTTCTGGGCCATCAGGCACTTTCCTATCTTTCACCTACATGATAGAAATTTTTGGTGTGATAACACTTCTAAAAAATGCACCAATTCTGGAGATGGAATGGCCGGCTGAAGGGGTAGGAGGAGGCCGGATTTTTTTCTTTTAACAGCATGTGTGAATGTCCTGAAGGCTTATATACATGTTGTTAAATACATTTTTCTCAGCCTGATAGTCCAGAATTTATAGAAGTTTGTCACAAGTTGAGTTGGCGAATGTGTTTCAGTTCGAATTGGCGTTGTGCCCCTAATTCTTTCCCACATTGTGGGCAAAGAATTGGTAATTTGTTGTAGGAAGAAGAGGAATAGTGTACTAATATTGGTACCAGAAGAACGCGCCTCCGTAGGATGAAGAGGAATGTGGCGCGCTACGCCCCAGTCGGATCATGGAGAATCACATTTAGGTAGATATGGACACCAATTGCGTTCGAGAGCGTCATACTTTCTGGGCCATCAGGCACTTTCCTATCCTTCACCTACATGATAGGAATTTTTGGTGTGATAACACTTCTAAAAAATGCACCAATTCTGGAGATGGAATGGCCGGCTGAAGGGGTAGGAGGAGGCCGGATTTTTTTCTTTTAACAGCATGTGTGAATGTCCTGAAGGCTTATATACATGTTGTTAAATAAATTTTTCTCAGCCTGATAGTCCAGAATATATAGAAGTTTGTCGCAAGTTGAGTCGGCGAATGTGTTTCAGTTCGAATTGGCGTTGTGCCCCTAATTCTTTCTCACATTGTGGGCAAAGAATGGGTAATTTGTTGTAAGAAGAAGAGGAATAGTGTACTAATATTGGTACCAGAAGAACGCGCCTCCGTAGGATGAAGAGGAATGTGGCGCGCTACGCCCCAGTCGGATCATGGAGAATCACATTTAGGTAGATATGGACACCAATTGCGTTCGAGAGCGTCGTACTTTCTGGGCCATCAGGCACTTTCCTATCTTTCACCTACATGATAGAAATTTTTGGTGTGATAACACTTCTAAAAAATGCACCAATTCTGGAGATGGAATGGCCGGCTGAAGGGGTAGGAGGAGGCCGGATTTTTTTCTTTTAACAGCATGTGTGAATGTCCTGAAGGCTTATATACATGTTGTTAAATACATTTTTCTCAGCCTGATAGTCCAGAATTTATAGAAGTTTGTCACAAGTTGAGTCGGCGAATGTGTTTCAGTTCGAATTGGCGTTGTGCCCCTAATTCTTTCCCACATTGTGGGCAAAGAATGGGTAATTTGTTGTAGGAAGAAGAGGAATAGTGTACTAATATTGGTACCAGAAGAACGCGCCTCCGTAGGATGAAGAGGAATGTGGCGCGCTACGCCCCAGTCGGATCATGGAGAATCACATTTAGGTAGATATGGACACCAATTGTGTTCAAGAGCGTCGTACTTTCTGGGCCATCAGGCACTTTCCTATCTTTCACCTACATGATAGAAATTTTTGGTGTGATAACACTTCTAAAAAATGCACCAATTCTGGAGATGGAATGGCCGGCTGAAGGGGTAGGAGGAGGCCGGATTTTTTTCTTTTAACAGCATGTGTGAATGTCCTGAAGGCTTATATACATGTTGTTAAATACATTTTTCTCAGCCTGATAGTCCAGAATTTATAGAAGTTTGTCACAAGTTGAGTCGGCGAATGTGTTTCAGTTCGAATTGGCGTTGTGCCCCTAATTCTTTCCCACATTGTGGGCAAAGAATGGGTAATTTGTTGTAGGAAGAAGAGGAATAGTGTACTAATATTGGTACCAGAAGAACGCGCCTCCGTAGGATGAAGAGGAATGTGGCGCGCTACGCTCCAGTCGGATCATGGAGAATCACATTTAGGTAGATATGGACACCAATTGCGTTCGAGAGCGTCGTACTTTCTGGGCCATCAGGCACTTTCCTATCTTTCACCTACATGATAGAAATTTTTGGTGTGATAACACTTCTAAAAAATGCACCAATTCTGGAGATGGAATGGCCGGCTGAAGGGGTAGGAGGAGGCCGGATTTTTTCTTTTAACAGCATGTGTGAATGTCCTGAAGGCTTATATACATGTTGTTAAATACATTTTTCTCAGCCTGATAGTCCAGAATTTATAGAAGTTTGTCACAAGTTGAGTCGGCGAATGTGTTTCAGTTCGAATTGGCGTTGTGCCCCTAATTCTTTCTCACATTGTGGGCAAAGAATGGGTAATTTGTTGTAAGAAGAAGAGGAATAGTGTACTAATATTGGTACCAGAAGAACGCGCCTCCGTAGGATGAAGAGGAATGTGGCGCGCTACGCCCCAGTCGGATCATGGAGAATCACATTTAGGTAGATATGGACACCAATTGCGTTCGAGGGCATCATACTTTCTGGGCCATCAGGCACTTTCCTATCTTTCACCTACATGATAGGAATTTTTGGTGTGATAACATTTCTAAAAAATGCACCAATTCTGGAGATGGAATGGCCGGCTGAAGGGGTAGGAGGAGGCCGGATTTTTTTCTTTTAACAGCATGTGTGAATGTCCTGAAGGCTTATATACATGTTGTTAAATACATTTTTCTCAGCCTGATAGTCCAGAATATATAGAAGTTTGTCGCAAGTTGAGTCGGCGAATGTGTTTCAGTTCGAATTGGCGTTGTGCCCCTAATTCTTTCTCACATTGTGGGCAAAGAATGGGTAATTTGTTGTAGGAAGAAGAGGAATAGTGTACTAATATTGGTACCAGAAGAACGCGCCTCCGTAGGATGAAGAGGAATGTGGCGCGCTACGCCCCAGTCGGATCATGGAGAATCACATTTAGGTAGATATGGACACCAATTGCGTTCGAGAACGTCGTACTTTCTGGGCCATCAGGCACTTTCCTATCTTTCACCTACATGATAGAAATTGTTGGTGTGATAACACTTCTAAAAAATGCACCAATTCTGGAGATGGAATGGCCGGCTGAAGGGGTAGGAGGAGGCCGGATTTTTTTCTTTTAACAGCATGTGTGAATGTCCTGAAGGCTTATATACATGTTGTTAAATACATTTTTCTCAGCCTGATAGTCCAGAATATATAGAAGTTTGTCGCAAGTTGTGTCGGCGAATGTGTTTCAGTTCGAATTGGCGTTGTGCCCCTAATTCTTTCTCACATTGTGGGCAAAGAATGGGTAATTTGTTGTAGGAAGAAGAGGAATAGTGTACTAATATTGGTACCAGAAGAACGCGCCTCCGTAGGATGAAGAGGAATGTGGCGCGCTACGCCCCAGTCGGATCATGGAGAATCACATTTAGGTAGATATGGACACCAATTGCGTTCGAGAGCGTCGTACTTTCTGGGCCATCAGGCACTTTCCTATCTTTCACCTACATGATAGAAATTTTTGGTGTGATAACACTTCTAAAAAATGCACCAATTCTGGAGATGGAATGGCCGGCTGAAGGGGTAGGAGGAGGCCGGATTTTTTTCTTTTAACAGCATGTGTGAATGTCCTGAAGGCTTATATACATGTTGTTAAATACATTTTTCTCAGCCTGATAGTCCAGAATTTATAGAAGTTTGTCACAAGTTGAGTTGGCGAATGTGTTTCAGTTCGAATTGGCGTTGTGCCCCTAATTCTTTCCCACATTGTGGGCAAAGAATTGGTAATTTGTTGTAGGAAGAAGAGGAATAGTGTACTAATATTGGTACCAGAAGAACGCGCCTCCGTAGGATGAAGAGGAATGTGGCGCGCTACGCCCCAGTCGGATCATGGAGAATCACATTTAGGTAGATATGGACACCAATTGCGTTCGAGAGCGTCATACTTTCTGGGCCATCAGGCACTTTCCTATCCTTCACCTACATGATAGGAATTTTTGGTGTGATAACACTTCTAAAAAATGCACCAATTCTGGAGATGGAATGGCCGGCTGAAGGGGTAGGAGGAGGCCGGATTTTTTTCTTTTAACAGCATGTGTGAATGTCCTGAAGGCTTATATACATGTTGTTAAATACATTTTTCTCAGCCTGATAGTCCAGAATATATAGAAGTTTGTCGCAAGTTGAGTCGGCGAATGTGTTTCAGTTCGAATTGGCGTTGTGCCCCTAATTCTTTCTCACATTGTGGGCAAAGAATGGGTAATTTGTTGTAAGAAGAAGAGGAATAGTGTACTAATATTGGTACCAGAAGAACGCGCCTCCGTAGGATGAAGAGGAATGTGGCGCGCTACGCCCCAGTCGGATCATGGAGAATCACATTTAGGTAGATATGGACACCAATTGCGTTCGAGAGCGTCGTACTTTCTGGGCCATCAGGCACTTTCCTATCTTTCACCTACATGATAGAAATTTTTGGTGTGATAACACTTCTAAAAAATGCACCAATTCTGGAGATGGAATGGCCGGCTGAAGGGGTAGGAGGAGGCCGGATTTTTTTCTTTTAACAGCATGTGTGAATGTCCTGAAGGCTTATATACATGTTGTTAAATACATTTTTCTCAGCCTGATAGTCCAGAATTTATAGAAGTTTGTCACAAGTTGAGTCGGCGAATGTGTTTCAGTTCGAATTGGCGTTGTGCCCCTAATTCTTTCCCACATTGTGGGCAAAGAATGGGTAATTTGTTGTAGGAAGAAGAGGAATAGTGTACTAATATTGGTACCAGAAGAACGCGCCTCCGTAGGATGAAGAGGAATGTGGCGCGCTACGCTCCAGTCGGATCATGGAGAATCACATTTAGGTAGATATGGACACCAATTGCGTTCGAGAGCGTCGTACTTTCTGGGCCATCAGGCACTTTCCTATCTTTCACCTACATGATAGAAATTTTTGGTGTGATAACACTTCTAAAAAATGCACCAATTCTGGAGATGGAATGGCCGGCTGAAGGGGTAGGAGGAGGCCGGATTTTTTCTTTTAACAGCATGTGTGAATGTCCTGAAGGCTTATATACATGTTGTTAAATACATTTTTCTCAGCCTGATAGTCCAGAATTTATAGAAGTTTGTCACAAGTTGAGTCGGCGAATGTGTTTCAGTTCGAATTGGCGTTGTGCCCCTAATTCTTTCCCACATTGTGGGCAAAGAATGGGTAATTTGTTGTAGGAAGAAGAGGAATAGTGTACTAATATTGGTACCAGAAGAACGCGCCTCCGTAGGATGAAGAGGAATGTGGCGCGCTACGCCCCAGTCGGATCATGGAGAATCACATTTAGGTAGATATGGACACCAATTGCGTTCGAGAGCGTCGTACTTTCTGGGCCATCAGGCACTTTCCTATCTTTCACCTACATGATAGAAATTTTTGGTGTGATAAAACTTCTAAAAAATGCACCAATTCTGGAGATGGAATGGCCGGCTGAAGGGGTAGGAGGAGGCCGGATTTTTTCTTTTAACAGCATGTGTGAATGTCCTGAAGGCTTATATACATGTTGTTAAATACATTTTTCTCAGCCTGATAGTCCAGAATTTATAGAAGTTTGTCACAAGTTGAGTCGGCGAATGTGTTTCAGTTCGAATTGGCGTTGTGCCCCTAATTCTTTCCCACATTGTGGGCAAAGAATGGGTAATTTGTTGTAGGAAGAAGAGGAATAGTGTACTAATATTGGTACCAGAAGAACGCGCCTCCGTAGGATGAAGAGGAATGTGGCGCGCTACGCCCCAGTCGGATCATGGAGAATCACATTTAGGTAGATATGGACACCAATTGCGTTCGAGAGCGTCGTACTTTCTGGGCCATCAGGCACTTTCCTATCTTTCACCTACATGATAGAAATTTTTGGTGTGATAACACTTCTAAAAAATGCACCAATTCTGGAGATGGAATGGCCGGCTGAAGGGGTAGGAGGAGGCCGGATTTTTTCTTTTAACAGCATGTGTGAATGTCCTGAAGGCTTATATACATGTTGTTAAATACATTTTTCTCAGCCTGATAGTCCAGAATTTATAGAAGTTTGTCACAAGTTGAGTCGGCGAATGTGTTTCAGTTCGAATTGGCGTTGTGCCCCTAATTCTTTCCCACATTGTGGGCAAAGAATGGGTAATTTGTTGTAGGAAGAAGAGGAATAGTGTACTAATATTGGTACCAGAAGAACGCGCCTCCGTAGGATGAAGAGGAATGTGGCGCGCTACGCCCCAGTCGGATCATGGAGAATCACATTTAGGTAGATATGGACACCAATTGCGTTCGAGAGCGTCGTACTTTCTGGGCCATCAGGCACTTTCCTATCTTTCACCTACATGATAGGAATTTTTGGTGTGATAACACTTCTAAAAAATGCACCAATTCTGGAGATGGAATGGCCGGCTGAAGGGGTAGGAGGAGGCCGGATTTTTTTCTTTTAACAGCATGTGTGAATGTCCTGAAGGCTTATATACATGTTGTTAAATACATTTTTCTCAGCCTGATAGTCCAGAATTTATAGAAGTTTGTCACAAGTTGAGTCGGCGAATGTGTTTCAGTTCGAATTGGCGTTGTGCCCCTAATTCTTTCCCACATTGTGGGCAAAGAATGGGTAATTTGTTGTAGGAAGAAGAGGAATAGTGTACTAATATTGGTACCAGAAGAACGCGCCTCCGTAGGATGAAGAGGAATGTGGCGCGCTACGCCCCAGTCGGATCATGGAGAATCACATTTAGGTAGATATGGACACCAATTGCGTTCGAGAGCGTCATACTTTCTGGGCCATCAGGCACTTTCCTATCTTTCACCTACATGATAGGAATTTTTGGTGTGATAACATTTCTAAAAAATGCACCAATTCTGGAGATGGAATGGCCGGCTGAAGGGGTAGGAGGAGGCCGGATTTTTTTCTTTTAACAGCATGTGTGAATGTCCTGAAGGCTTATATACATGTTGTTAAATACATTTTTCTCAGCCTGATAGTCCAGAATATATAGAAGTTTGTCGCAAGTTGAGTCGGCGAATGTGTTTCAGTTCGAATTGGCGTTGTGCCCCTAATTCTTTCTCACATTGTGGGCAAAGAATGGGTAATTTGTTGTAGGAAGAAGAGGTATAGTGTACTAATATTGGTACCAGAAGAACGCGCCTCCGTAGGATGAAGAGGAATGTGGCGCGCTACGCCCCAGTCGGATCATGGAGAATCACATTTAGGTAGATATGGACACCAATTGCGTTCGAGAGCGTCGTACTTTCTGGGCCATCAGGCACTTTCCTATCCTTCACCTACATGATAGGAATTTTTGGTGTGATAACACTTCTAAAAAATGCACCAATTCTGGAGATGGAATGGCCGGCTGAAGGGGTAGGAGGAGGCCGGATTTTTTTCTTTTAACAGCATGTGTGAATGTCCTGAAGGCTTATATACATGTTGTTAAATACATTTTTCTCAGCCTGATAGTCCAGAATATATAGAAGTTTGTCGCAAGTTGAGTCGGCGAATGTGTTTCAGTTCGAATTGGCGTTGTGCCCCTAATTCTTTCTCACATTGGGGGCAAAGAATGGGTAATTTGTTGTAGGAAGAAGAGGAATAGTGTACTAATATTGGTACCAGAAGAACGCGCCTCCGTAGGATGAAGAGGAATGTGGCGCGCTACGCCCCAGTCGGATCATGGAGAATCACATTTAGGTAGATATGGACACCAATTGCGTTCGAGAGCGTCGTACTTTCTGGGCCATCAGGCACTTTCCTATCTTTCACCTACATGATAGAAATTTTTGGTGTGATAACACTTCTAAAAAATGCACCAATTCTGGAGATGGAATGGCCGGCTGAAGGGGTAGGAGGAGGCCGGATTTTTTTCTTTTAACAGCATGTGTGAATGTCCTGAAGGCTTATATACATGTTGTTAAATACATTTTTCTCAGCCTGATAGTCCAGAATATATAGAAGTTTGTCGCAAGTTGTGTCGGCGAATGTGTTTCAGTTCGAATTGGCGTTGTGCCCCTAATTCTTTCTCACATTGTGGGCAAAGAATGGGTAATTTGTTGTAGGAAGAAGAGGAATAGTGTACTAATATTGGTACCAGAAGAACGCGCCTCCGTAGGATGAAGAGGAATGTGGCGCGCTACGCCCCAGTCGGATCATGGAGAATCACATTTAGGTAGATATGGACACCAATTGCGTTCGAGAGCGTCGTACTTTCTGGGCCATCAGGCACTTTCCTATCTTTCACCTACATGATAGAAATTTTTGGTGTGATAACACTTCTAAAAAATGCACCAATTCTGGAGATGGAATGGCCGGCTGAAGGGGTAGGAGGAGGCCGGATTTTTTTCTTTTAACAGCATGTGTGAATGTCCTGAAGGCTTATATACATGTTGTTAAATACATTTTTCTCAGCCTGATAGTCCAGAATATATAGAAGTTTGTCGCAAGTTGTGTCGGCGAATGTGTTTCAGTTCGAATTGGCGTTGTGCCCCTAATTCTTTCTCACATTGTGGGCAAAGAATGGGTAATTTGTTGTAGGAAGAAGAGGAATAGTGTACTAATATTGGTACCAGAAGAACGCGCCTCCGTAGGATGAAGAGGAATGTGGCGCGCTACGCCCCAGTCGGATCATGGAGAATCACATTTAGGTAGATATGGACACCAATTGCGTTCGAGAGCGTCATACTTTCTGGGCCATCAGGCACTTTCCTATCTTTCACCTACATGATAGGAATTTTTGGTGTGATAACATTTCTAAAAAATGCACCAATTCTGGAGATGGAATGGCCGGCTGAAGGGGTAGGAGGAGGCCGGATTTTTTTCTTTTAACAGCATGTGTGAATGTCCTGAAGGCTTATATACATGTTGTTAAATACATTTTTCTCAGCCTGATAGTCCAGAATATATAGAAGTTTGTCGCAAGTTGAGTCGGCGAATGTGTTTCAGTTCGAATTGGCGTTGTGCCCCTAATTCTTTCTCACATTGGGGGCAAAGAATGGGTAATTTGTTGTAGGAAGAAGAGGAATAGTGTACTAATATTGGTACCAGAAGAACGCGCCTCCGTAGGATGAAGAGGAATGTGGCGCGCTACGCCCCAGTCGGATCATGGAGAATCACATTTAGGTAGATATGGACACCAATTGCGTTCGAGAGCGTCGTACTTTCTGGGCCATCAGGCACTTTCCTATCTTTCACCTACATGATAGAAATTTTTGGTGTGATAACACTTCTAAAAAATGCACCAATTCTGGAGATGGAATGGCCGGCTGAAGGGGTAGGAGGAGGCCGGATTTTTTTCTTTTAACAGCATGTGTGAATGTCCTGAAGGCTTATATACATGTTGTTAAATACATTTTTCTCAGCCTGATAGTCCAGAATATATAGAAGTTTGTCGCAAGTTGTGTCGGCGAATGTGTTTCAGTTCGAATTGGCGTTGTGCCCCTAATTCTTTCTCACATTGTGGGCAAAGAATGGGTAATTTGTTGTAGGAAGAAGAGGAATAGTGTACTAATATTGGTACCAGAAGAACGCGCCTCCGTAGGATGAAGAGGAATGTGGCGCGCTACGCCCCAGTCGGATCATGGAGAATCACATTTAGGTAGATATGGACACCAATTGCGTTCGAGAGCGTCGTACTTTCTGGGCCATCAGGCACTTTCCTATCTTTCACCTACATGATAGAAATTTTTGGTGTGATAACACTTCTAAAAAATGCACCAATTCTGGAGATGGAATGGCCGGCTGAAGGGGTAGGAGGAGGCCGGATTTTTTTCTTTTAACAGCATGTGTGAATGTCCTGAAGGCTTATATACATGTTGTTAAATACATTTTTCTCAGCCTGATAGTCCAGAATATATAGAAGTTTGTCGCAAGTTGTGTCGGCGAATGTGTTTCAGTTCGAATTGGCGTTGTGCCCCTAATTCTTTCTCACATTGTGGGCAAAGAATGGGTAATTTGTTGTAGGAAGAAGAGGAATAGTGTACTAATATTGGTACCAGAAGAACGCGCCTCCGTAGGATGAAGAGGAATGTGGCGCGCTACGCCCCAGTCGGATCATGGAGAATCACATTTAGGTAGATATGGACACCAATTGCGTTCGAGAGCGTCATACTTTCTGGGCCATCAGGCACTTTCCTATCTTTCACCTACATGATAGGAATTTTTGGTGTGATAACATTTCTAAAAAATGCACCAATTCTGGAGATGGAATGGCCGGCTGAAGGGGTAGGAGGAGGCCGGATTTTTTTCTTTTAACAGCATGTGTGAATGTCCTGAAGGCTTATATACATGTTGTTAAATACATTTTTCTCAGCCTGATAGTCCAGAATATATAGAAGTTTGTCGCAAGTTGAGTCGGCGAATGTGTTTCAGTTCGAATTGGCGTTGTGCCCCTAATTCTTTCTCACATTGTGGGCAAAGAATGGGTAATTTGTTGTAGGAAGAAGAGGAATAGTGTACTAATATTGGTACCAGAAGAACGCGCCTCCGTAGGATGAAGAGGAATGTGGCGCGCTACGCCCCAGTCGGATCATGGAGAATCACATTTAGGTAGATATGGACACCAATTGCGTTCGAGAGCGTCGTACTTTCTGGGCCATCAGGCACTTTCCTATCTTTCACCTACATGATAGAAATTTTTGGTGTGATAACACTTCTAAAAAATGCACCAATTCTGGAGATGGAATGGCCGGCTGAAGGGGTAGGAGGAGGCCGGATTTTTTTCTTTTAACAGCATGTGTGAATGTCCTGAAGGCTTATATACATGTTGTTAAATACATTTTTCTCAGCCTGATAGTCCAGAATTTATAGAAGTTTGTCACAAGTTGAGTCGGCGAATGTGTTTCAGTTCGAATTGGCGTTGTGCCCCTAATTCTTTCCCACATTGTGGGCAAAGAATGGGTAATTTGTTGTAGGAAGAAGAGGAATAGTGTACTAATATTGGTACCAGAAGAACGCGCCTCCGTAGGATGAAGAGGAATGTGGCGCGCTACGCTCCAGTCGGATCATGGAGAATCACATTTAGGTAGATATGGACACCAATTGCGTTCGAGAGCGTCGTACTTTCTGGGCCATCAGGCACTTTCCTATCTTTCACCTACATGATAGAAATTTTTGGTGTGATAACACTTCTAAAAAATGCACCAATTCTGGAGATGGAATGGCCGGCTGAAGGGGTAGGAGGAGGCCGGATTTTTTCTTTTAACAGCATGTGTGAATGTCCTGAAGGCTTATATACATGTTGTTAAATACATTTTTCTCAGCCTGATAGTCCAGAATTTATAGAAGTTTGTCACAAGTTGAGTCGGCGAATGTGTTTCAGTTCGAATTGGCGTTGTGCCCCTAATTCTTTCCCACATTGTGGGCAAAGAATGGGTAATTTGTTGTAGGAAGAAGAGGAATAGTGTACTAATATTGGTACCAGAAGAACGCGCCTCCGTAGGATGAAGAGGAATGTGGCGCGCTACGCCCCAGTCGGATCATGGAGAATCACATTTAGGTAGATATGGACACCAATTGCGTTCGAGAGCGTCGTACTTTCTGGGCCATCAGGCACTTTCCTATCTTTCACCTACATGATAGAAATTTTTGGTGTGATAAAACTTCTAAAAAATGCACCAATTCTGGAGATGGAATGGCCGGCTGAAGGGGTAGGAGGAGGCCGGATTTTTTCTTTTAACAGCATGTGTGAATGTCCTGAAGGCTTATATACATGTTGTTAAATACATTTTTCTCAGCCTGATAGTCCAGAATTTATAGAAGTTTGTCACAAGTTGAGTCGGCGAATGTGTTTCAGTTCGAATTGGCGTTGTGCCCCTAATTCTTTCCCACATTGTGGGCAAAGAATGGGTAATTTGTTGTAGGAAGAAGAGGAATAGTGTACTAATATTGGTACCAGAAGAACGCGCCTCCGTAGGATGAAGAGGAATGTGGCGCGCTACGCCCCAGTCGGATCATGGAGAATCACATTTAGGTAGATATGGACACCAATTGCGTTCGAGAGCGTCGTACTTTCTGGGCCATCAGGCACTTTCCTATCTTTCACCTACATGATAGAAATTTTTGGTGTGATAACACTTCTAAAAAATGCACCAATTCTGGAGATGGAATGGCCGGCTGAAGGGGTAGGAGGAGGCCGGATTTTTTCTTTTAACAGCATGTGTGAATGTCCTGAAGGCTTATATACATGTTGTTAAATACATTTTTCTCAGCCTGATAGTCCAGAATTTATAGAAGTTTGTCACAAGTTGAGTCGGCGAATGTGTTTCAGTTCGAATTGGCGTTGTGCCCCTAATTCTTTCCCACATTGTGGGCAAAGAATGGGTAATTTGTTGTAGGAAGAAGAGGAATAGTGTACTAATATTGGTACCAGAAGAACGCGCCTCCGTAGGATGAAGAGGAATGTGGCGCGCTACGCCCCAGTCGGATCATGGAGAATCACATTTAGGTAGATATGGACACCAATTGCGTTCGAGAGCGTCGTACTTTCTGGGCCATCAGGCACTTTCCTATCTTTCACCTACATGATAGGAATTTTTGGTGTGATAACACTTCTAAAAAATGCACCAATTCTGGAGATGGAATGGCCGGCTGAAGGGGTAGGAGGAGGCCGGATTTTTTTCTTTTAACAGCATGTGTGAATGTCCTGAAGGCTTATATACATGTTGTTAAATACATTTTTCTCAGCCTGATAGTCCAGAATTTATAGAAGTTTGTCACAAGTTGAGTCGGCGAATGTGTTTCAGTTCGAATTGGCGTTGTGCCCCTAATTCTTTCCCACATTGTGGGCAAAGAATGGGTAATTTGTTGTAGGAAGAAGAGGAATAGTGTACTAATATTGGTACCAGAAGAACGCGCCTCCGTAGGATGAAGAGGAATGTGGCGCGCTACGCCCCAGTCGGATCATGGAGAATCACATTTAGGTAGATATGGACACCAATTGCGTTCGAGAGCGTCATACTTTCTGGGCCATCAGGCACTTTCCTATCTTTCACCTACATGATAGGAATTTTTGGTGTGATAACATTTCTAAAAAATGCACCAATTCTGGAGATGGAATGGCCGGCTGAAGGGGTAGGAGGAGGCCGGATTTTTTTCTTTTAACAGCATGTGTGAATGTCCTGAAGGCTTATATACATGTTGTTAAATACATTTTTCTCAGCCTGATAGTCCAGAATATATAGAAGTTTGTCGCAAGTTGAGTCGGCGAATGTGTTTCAGTTCGAATTGGCGTTGTGCCCCTAATTCTTTCTCACATTGTGGGCAAAGAATGGGTAATTTGTTGTAGGAAGAAGAGGTATAGTGTACTAATATTGGTACCAGAAGAACGCGCCTCCGTAGGATGAAGAGGAATGTGGCGCGCTACGCCCCAGTCGGATCATGGAGAATCACATTTAGGTAGATATGGACACCAATTGCGTTCGAGAGCGTCGTACTTTCTGGGCCATCAGGCACTTTCCTATCCTTCACCTACATGATAGGAATTTTTGGTGTGATAACACTTCTAAAAAATGCACCAATTCTGGAGATGGAATGGCCGGCTGAAGGGGTAGGAGGAGGCCGGATTTTTTTCTTTTAACAGCATGTGTGAATGTCCTGAAGGCTTATATACATGTTGTTAAATACATTTTTCTCAGCCTGATAGTCCAGAATATATAGAAGTTTGTCGCAAGTTGAGTCGGCGAATGTGTTTCAGTTCGAATTGGCGTTGTGCCCCTAATTCTTTCTCACATTGGGGGCAAAGAATGGGTAATTTGTTGTAGGAAGAAGAGGAATAGTGTACTAATATTGGTACCAGAAGAACGCGCCTCCGTAGGATGAAGAGGAATGTGGCGCGCTACGCCCCAGTCGGATCATGGAGAATCACATTTAGGTAGATATGGACACCAATTGCGTTCGAGAGCGTCGTACTTTCTGGGCCATCAGGCACTTTCCTATCTTTCACCTACATGATAGAAATTTTTGGTGTGATAACACTTCTAAAAAATGCACCAATTCTGGAGATGGAATGGCCGGCTGAAGGGGTAGGAGGAGGCCGGATTTTTTTCTTTTAACAGCATGTGTGAATGTCCTGAAGGCTTATATACATGTTGTTAAATACATTTTTCTCAGCCTGATAGTCCAGAATATATAGAAGTTTGTCGCAAGTTGTGTCGGCGAATGTGTTTCAGTTCGAATTGGCGTTGTGCCCCTAATTCTTTCTCACATTGTGGGCAAAGAATGGGTAATTTGTTGTAGGAAGAAGAGGAATAGTGTACTAATATTGGTACCAGAAGAACGCGCCTCCGTAGGATGAAGAGGAATGTGGCGCGCTACGCCCCAGTCGGATCATGGAGAATCACATTTAGGTAGATATGGACACCAATTGCGTTCGAGAGCGTCGTACTTTCTGGGCCATCAGGCACTTTCCTATCTTTCACCTACATGATAGAAATTTTTGGTGTGATAACACTTCTAAAAAATGCACCAATTCTGGAGATGGAATGGCCGGCTGAAGGGGTAGGAGGAGGCCGGATTTTTTTCTTTTAACAGCATGTGTGAATGTCCTGAAGGCTTATATACATGTTGTTAAATACATTTTTCTCAGCCTGATAGTCCAGAATATATAGAAGTTTGTCGCAAGTTGTGTCGGCGAATGTGTTTCAGTTCGAATTGGCGTTGTGCCCCTAATTCTTTCTCACATTGTGGGCAAAGAATGGGTAATTTGTTGTAGGAAGAAGAGGAATAGTGTACTAATATTGGTACCAGAAGAACGCGCCTCCGTAGGATGAAGAGGAATGTGGCGCGCTACGCCCCAGTCGGATCATGGAGAATCACATTTAGGTAGATATGGACACCAATTGCGTTCGAGAGCGTCATACTTTCTGGGCCATCAGGCACTTTCCTATCTTTCACCTACATGATAGGAATTTTTGGTGTGATAACATTTCTAAAAAATGCACCAATTCTGGAGATGGAATGGCCGGCTGAAGGGGTAGGAGGAGGCCGGATTTTTTTCTTTTAACAGCATGTGTGAATGTCCTGAAGGCTTATATACATGTTGTTAAATACATTTTTCTCAGCCTGATAGTCCAGAATATATAGAAGTTTGTCGCAAGTTGAGTCGGCGAATGTGTTTCAGTTCGAATTGGCGTTGTGCCCCTAATTCTTTCTCACATTGGGGGCAAAGAATGGGTAATTTGTTGTAGGAAGAAGAGGAATAGTGTACTAATATTGGTACCAGAAGAACGCGCCTCCGTAGGATGAAGAGGAATGTGGCGCGCTACGCCCCAGTCGGATCATGGAGAATCACATTTAGGTAGATATGGACACCAATTGCGTTCGAGAGCGTCGTACTTTCTGGGCCATCAGGCACTTTCCTATCTTTCACCTACATGATAGAAATTTTTGGTGTGATAACACTTCTAAAAAATGCACCAATTCTGGAGATGGAATGGCCGGCTGAAGGGGTAGGAGGAGGCCGGATTTTTTTCTTTTAACAGCATGTGTGAATGTCCTGAAGGCTTATATACATGTTGTTAAATACATTTTTCTCAGCCTGATAGTCCAGAATATATAGAAGTTTGTCGCAAGTTGTGTCGGCGAATGTGTTTCAGTTCGAATTGGCGTTGTGCCCCTAATTCTTTCTCACATTGTGGGCAAAGAATGGGTAATTTGTTGTAGGAAGAAGAGGAATAGTGTACTAATATTGGTACCAGAAGAACGCGCCTCCGTAGGATGAAGAGGAATGTGGCGCGCTACGCCCCAGTCGGATCATGGAGAATCACATTTAGGTAGATATGGACACCAATTGCGTTCGAGAGCGTCGTACTTTCTGGGCCATCAGGCACTTTCCTATCTTTCACCTACATGATAGAAATTTTTGGTGTGATAACACTTCTAAAAAATGCACCAATTCTGGAGATGGAATGGCCGGCTGAAGGGGTAGGAGGAGGCCGGATTTTTTTCTTTTAACAGCATGTGTGAATGTCCTGAAGGCTTATATACATGTTGTTAAATACATTTTTCTCAGCCTGATAGTCCAGAATATATAGAAGTTTGTCGCAAGTTGTGTCGGCGAATGTGTTTCAGTTCGAATTGGCGTTGTGCCCCTAATTCTTTCTCACATTGTGGGCAAAGAATGGGTAATTTGTTGTAGGAAGAAGAGGAATAGTGTACTAATATTGGTACCAGAAGAACGCGCCTCCGTAGGATGAAGAGGAATGTGGCGCGCTACGCCCCAGTCGGATCATGGAGAATCACATTTAGGTAGATATGGACACCAATTGCGTTCGAGAGCGTCATACTTTCTGGGCCATCAGGCACTTTCCTATCTTTCACCTACATGATAGGAATTTTTGGTGTGATAACATTTCTAAAAAATGCACCAATTCTGGAGATGGAATGGCCGGCTGAAGGGGTAGGAGGAGGCCGGATTTTTTTCTTTTAACAGCATGTGTGAATGTCCTGAAGGCTTATATACATGTTGTTAAATACATTTTTCTCAGCCTGATAGTCCAGAATATATAGAAGTTTGTCGCAAGTTGAGTCGGCGAATGTGTTTCAGTTCGAATTGGCGTTGTGCCCCTAATTCTTTCTCACATTGTGGGCAAAGAATGGGTAATTTGTTGTAGGAAGAAGAGGAATAGTGTACTAATATTGGTACCAGAAGAACGCGCCTCCGTAGGATGAAGAGGAATGTGGCGCGCTACGCCCCAGTCGGATCATGGAGAATCACATTTAGGTAGATATGGACACCAATTGCGTTCGAGAACGTCGTACTTTCTGGGCCATCAGGCACTTTCCTATCTTTCACCTACATGATAGAAATTTTTGGTGTGATAACACTTCTAAAAAATGCACCAATTCTGGAGATGGAATGGCCGGCTGAAGGGGTAGGAGGAGGCCGGATTTTTTTCTTTTAACAGCATGTGTGAATGTCCTGAAGGCTTATATACATGTTGTTAAATACATTTTTCTCAGCCTGATAGTCCAGAATATATAGAAGTTTGTCGCAAGTTGTGTCGGCGAATGTGTTTCAGTTCGAATTGGCGTTGTGCCCCTAATTCTTTCTCACATTGTGGGCAAAGAATGGGTAATTTGTTGTAGGAAGAAGAGGAATAGTGTACTAATATTGGTACCAGAAGAACGCGCCTCCGTAGGATGAAGAGGAATGTGGCGCGCTACGCCCCAGTCGGATCATGGAGAATCACATTTAGGTAGATATGGACACCAATTGCGTTCGAGAGCGTCGTACTTTCTGGGCCATCAGGCACTTTCCTATCTTTCACCTACATGATAGAAATTTTTGGTGTGATAACACTTCTAAAAAATGCACCAATTCTGGAGATGGAATGGCCGGCTGAAGGGGTAGGAGGAGGCCGGATTTTTTTCTTTTAACAGCATGTGTGAATGTCCTGAAGGCTTATATACATGTTGTTAAATACATTTTTCTCAGCCTGATAGTCCAGAATTTATAGAAGTTTGTCACAAGTTGAGTTGGCGAATGTGTTTCAGTTCGAATTGGCGTTGTGCCCCTAATTCTTTCCCACATTGTGGGCAAAGAATTGGTAATTTGTTGTAGGAAGAAGAGGAATAGTGTACTAATATTGGTACCAGAAGAACGCGCCTCCGTAGGATGAAGAGGAATGTGGCGCGCTACGCCCCAGTCGGATCATGGAGAATCACATTTAGGTAGATATGGACACCAATTGCGTTCGAGAGCGTCATACTTTCTGGGCCATCAGGCACTTTCCTATCCTTCACCTACATGATAGGAATTTTTGGTGTGATAACACTTCTAAAAAATGCACCAATTCTGGAGATGGAATGGCCGGCTGAAGGGGTAGGAGGAGGCCGGATTTTTTTCTTTTAACAGCATGTGTGAATGTCCTGAAGGCTTATATACATGTTGTTAAATAAATTTTTCTCAGCCTGATAGTCCAGAATATATAGAAGTTTGTCGCAAGTTGAGTCGGCGAATGTGTTTCAGTTCGAATTGGCGTTGTGCCCCTAATTCTTTCTCACATTGTGGGCAAAGAATGGGTAATTTGTTGTAAGAAGAAGAGGAATAGTGTACTAATATTGGTACCAGAAGAACGCGCCTCCGTAGGATGAAGAGGAATGTGGCGCGCTACGCCCCAGTCGGATCATGGAGAATCACATTTAGGTAGATATGGACACCAATTGCGTTCGAGAGCGTCGTACTTTCTGGGCCATCAGGCACTTTCCTATCTTTCACCTACATGATAGAAATTTTTGGTGTGATAACACTTCTAAAAAATGCACCAATTCTGGAGATGGAATGGCCGGCTGAAGGGGTAGGAGGAGGCCGGATTTTTTTCTTTTAACAGCATGTGTGAATGTCCTGAAGGCTTATATACATGTTGTTAAATACATTTTTCTCAGCCTGATAGTCCAGAATTTATAGAAGTTTGTCACAAGTTGAGTCGGCGAATGTGTTTCAGTTCGAATTGGCGTTGTGCCCCTAATTCTTTCCCACATTGTGGGCAAAGAATGGGTAATTTGTTGTAGGAAGAAGAGGAATAGTGTACTAATATTGGTACCAGAAGAACGCGCCTCCGTAGGATGAAGAGGAATGTGGCGCGCTACGCCCCAGTCGGATCATGGAGAATCACATTTAGGTAGATATGGACACCAATTGTGTTCAAGAGCGTCGTACTTTCTGGGCCATCAGGCACTTTCCTATCTTTCACCTACATGATAGAAATTTTTGGTGTGATAACACTTCTAAAAAATGCACCAATTCTGGAGATGGAATGGCCGGCTGAAGGGGTAGGAGGAGGCCGGATTTTTTTCTTTTAACAGCATGTGTGAATGTCCTGAAGGCTTATATACATGTTGTTAAATACATTTTTCTCAGCCTGATAGTCCAGAATTTATAGAAGTTTGTCACAAGTTGAGTCGGCGAATGTGTTTCAGTTCGAATTGGCGTTGTGCCCCTAATTCTTTCCCACATTGTGGGCAAAGAATGGGTAATTTGTTGTAGGAAGAAGAGGAATAGTGTACTAATATTGGTACCAGAAGAACGCGCCTCCGTAGGATGAAGAGGAATGTGGCGCGCTACGCTCCAGTCGGATCATGGAGAATCACATTTAGGTAGATATGGACACCAATTGCGTTCGAGAGCGTCGTACTTTCTGGGCCATCAGGCACTTTCCTATCTTTCACCTACATGATAGAAATTTTTGGTGTGATAACACTTCTAAAAAATGCACCAATTCTGGAGATGGAATGGCCGGCTGAAGGGGTAGGAGGAGGCCGGATTTTTTCTTTTAACAGCATGTGTGAATGTCCTGAAGGCTTATATACATGTTGTTAAATACATTTTTCTCAGCCTGATAGTCCAGAATTTATAGAAGTTTGTCACAAGTTGAGTCGGCGAATGTGTTTCAGTTCGAATTGGCGTTGTGCCCCTAATTCTTTCTCACATTGTGGGCAAAGAATGGGTAATTTGTTGTAAGAAGAAGAGGAATAGTGTACTAATATTGGTACCAGAAGAACGCGCCTCCGTAGGATGAAGAGGAATGTGGCGCGCTACGCCCCAGTCGGATCATGGAGAATCACATTTAGGTAGATATGGACACCAATTGCGTTCGAGAGCATCATACTTTCTGGGCCATCAGGCACTTTCCTATCTTTCACCTACATGATAGGAATTTTTGGTGTGATAACATTTCTAAAAAATGCACCAATTCTGGAGATGGAATGGCCGGCTGAAGGGGTAGGAGGAGGCCGGATTTTTTTCTTTTAACAGCATGTGTGAATGTCCTGAAGGCTTATATACATGTTGTTAAATACATTTTTCTCAGCCTGATAGTCCAGAATATATAGAAGTTTGTCGCAAGTTGAGTCGGCGAATGTGTTTCAGTTCGAATTGGCGTTGTGCCCCTAATTCTTTCTCACATTGTGGGCAAAGAATGGGTAATTTGTTGTAGGAAGAAGAGGAATAGTGTACTAATATTGGTACCAGAAGAACGCGCCTCCGTAGGATGAAGAGGAATGTGGCGCGCTACGCCCCAGTCGGATCATGGAGAATCACATTTAGGTAGATATGGACACCAATTGCGTTCGAGAACGTCGTACTTTCTGGGCCATCAGGCACTTTCCTATCTTTCACCTACATGATAGAAATTGTTGGTGTGATAACACTTCTAAAAAATGCACCAATTCTGGAGATGGAATGGCCGGCTGAAGGGGTAGGAGGAGGCCGGATTTTTTTCTTTTAACAGCATGTGTGAATGTCCTGAAGGCTTATATACATGTTGTTAAATACATTTTTCTCAGCCTGATAGTCCAGAATATATAGAAGTTTGTCGCAAGTTGTGTCGGCGAATGTGTTTCAGTTCGAATTGGCGTTGTGCCCCTAATTCTTTCTCACATTGTGGGCAAAGAATGGGTAATTTGTTGTAGGAAGAAGAGGAATAGTGTACTAATATTGGTACCAGAAGAACGCGCCTCCGTAGGATGAAGAGGAATGTGGCGCGCTACGCCCCAGTCGGATCATGGAGAATCACATTTAGGTAGATATGGACACCAATTGCGTTCGAGAGCGTCGTACTTTCTGGGCCATCAGGCACTTTCCTATCTTTCACCTACATGATAGAAATTTTTGGTGTGATAACACTTCTAAAAAATGCACCAATTCTGGAGATGGAATGGCCGGCTGAAGGGGTAGGAGGAGGCCGGATTTTTTTCTTTTAACAGCATGTGTGAATGTCCTGAAGGCTTATATACATGTTGTTAAATACATTTTTCTCAGCCTGATAGTCCAGAATTTATAGAAGTTTGTCACAAGTTGAGTTGGCGAATGTGTTTCAGTTCGAATTGGCGTTGTGCCCCTAATTCTTTCCCACATTGTGGGCAAAGAATTGGTAATTTGTTGTAGGAAGAAGAGGAATAGTGTACTAATATTGGTACCAGAAGAACGCGCCTCCGTAGGATGAAGAGGAATGTGGCGCGCTACGCCCCAGTCGGATCATGGAGAATCACATTTAGGTAGATATGGACACCAATTGCGTTCGAGAGCGTCATACTTTCTGGGCCATCAGGCACTTTCCTATCCTTCACCTACATGATAGGAATTTTTGGTGTGATAACACTTCTAAAAAATGCACCAATTCTGGAGATGGAATGGCCGGCTGAAGGGGTAGGAGGAGGCCGGATTTTTTTCTTTTAACAGCATGTGTGAATGTCCTGAAGGCTTATATACATGTTGTTAAATACATTTTTCTCAGCCTGATAGTCCAGAATATATAGAAGTTTGTCGCAAGTTGAGTCGGCGAATGTGTTTCAGTTCGAATTGGCGTTGTGCCCCTAATTCTTTCTCACATTGTGGGCAAAGAATGGGTAATTTGTTGTAAGAAGAAGAGGAATAGTGTACTAATATTGGTACCAGAAGAACGCGCCTCCGTAGGATGAAGAGGAATGTGGCGCGCTACGCCCCAGTCGGATCATGGAGAATCACATTTAGGTAGATATGGACACCAATTGCGTTCGAGAGCGTCGTACTTTCTGGGCCATCAGGCACTTTCCTATCTTTCACCTACATGATAGAAATTTTTGGTGTGATAACACTTCTAAAAAATGCACCAATTCTGGAGATGGAATGGCCGGCTGAAGGGGTAGGAGGAGGCCGGATTTTTTTCTTTTAACAGCATGTGTGAATGTCCTGAAGGCTTATATACATGTTGTTAAATACATTTTTCTCAGCCTGATAGTCCAGAATTTATAGAAGTTTGTCACAAGTTGAGTCGGCGAATGTGTTTCAGTTCGAATTGGCGTTGTGCCCCTAATTCTTTCCCACATTGTGGGCAAAGAATGGGTAATTTGTTGTAGGAAGAAGAGGAATAGTGTACTAATATTGGTACCAGAAGAACGCGCCTCCGTAGGATGAAGAGGAATGTGGCGCGCTACGCTCCAGTCGGATCATGGAGAATCACATTTAGGTAGATATGGACACCAATTGCGTTCGAGAGCGTCGTACTTTCTGGGCCATCAGGCACTTTCCTATCTTTCACCTACATGATAGAAATTTTTGGTGTGATAACACTTCTAAAAAATGCACCAATTCTGGAGATGGAATGGCCGGCTGAAGGGGTAGGAGGAGGCCGGATTTTTTCTTTTAACAGCATGTGTGAATGTCCTGAAGGCTTATATACATGTTGTTAAATACATTTTTCTCAGCCTGATAGTCCAGAATTTATAGAAGTTTGTCACAAGTTGAGTCGGCGAATGTGTTTCAGTTCGAATTGGCGTTGTGCCCCTAATTCTTTCCCACATTGTGGGCAAAGAATGGGTAATTTGTTGTAGGAAGAAGAGGAATAGTGTACTAATATTGGTACCAGAAGAACGCGCCTCCGTAGGATGAAGAGGAATGTGGCGCGCTACGCCCCAGTCGGATCATGGAGAATCACATTTAGGTAGATATGGACACCAATTGCGTTCGAGAGCGTCGTACTTTCTGGGCCATCAGGCACTTTCCTATCTTTCACCTACATGATAGAAATTTTTGGTGTGATAAAACTTCTAAAAAATGCACCAATTCTGGAGATGGAATGGCCGGCTGAAGGGGTAGGAGGAGGCCGGATTTTTTCTTTTAACAGCATGTGTGAATGTCCTGAAGGCTTATATACATGTTGTTAAATACATTTTTCTCAGCCTGATAGTCCAGAATTTATAGAAGTTTGTCACAAGTTGAGTCGGCGAATGTGTTTCAGTTCGAATTGGCGTTGTGCCCCTAATTCTTTCCCACATTGTGGGCAAAGAATGGGTAATTTGTTGTAGGAAGAAGAGGAATAGTGTACTAATATTGGTACCAGAAGAACGCGCCTCCGTAGGATGAAGAGGAATGTGGCGCGCTACGCCCCAGTCGGATCATGGAGAATCACATTTAGGTAGATATGGACACCAATTGCGTTCGAGAGCGTCGTACTTTCTGGGCCATCAGGCACTTTCCTATCTTTCACCTACATGATAGAAATTTTTGGTGTGATAACACTTCTAAAAAATGCACCAATTCTGGAGATGGAATGGCCGGCTGAAGGGGTAGGAGGAGGCCGGATTTTTTCTTTTAACAGCATGTGTGAATGTCCTGAAGGCTTATATACATGTTGTTAAATACATTTTTCTCAGCCTGATAGTCCAGAATTTATAGAAGTTTGTCACAAGTTGAGTCGGCGAATGTGTTTCAGTTCGAATTGGCGTTGTGCCCCTAATTCTTTCCCACATTGTGGGCAAAGAATGGGTAATTTGTTGTAGGAAGAAGAGGAATAGTGTACTAATATTGGTACCAGAAGAACGCGCCTCCGTAGGATGAAGAGGAATGTGGCGCGCTACGCCCCAGTCGGATCATGGAGAATCACATTTAGGTAGATATGGACACCAATTGCGTTCGAGAGCGTCGTACTTTCTGGGCCATCAGGCACTTTCCTATCTTTCACCTACATGATAGGAATTTTTGGTGTGATAACACTTCTAAAAAATGCACCAATTCTGGAGATGGAATGGCCGGCTGAAGGGGTAGGAGGAGGCCGGATTTTTTTCTTTTAACAGCATGTGTGAATGTCCTGAAGGCTTATATACATGTTGTTAAATACATTTTTCTCAGCCTGATAGTCCAGAATTTATAGAAGTTTGTCACAAGTTGAGTCGGCGAATGTGTTTCAGTTCGAATTGGCGTTGTGCCCCTAATTCTTTCCCACATTGTGGGCAAAGAATGGGTAATTTGTTGTAGGAAGAAGAGGAATAGTGTACTAATATTGGTACCAGAAGAACGCGCCTCCGTAGGATGAAGAGGAATGTGGCGCGCTACGCCCCAGTCGGATCATGGAGAATCACATTTAGGTAGATATGGACACCAATTGCGTTCGAGAGCGTCATACTTTCTGGGCCATCAGGCACTTTCCTATCTTTCACCTACATGATAGGAATTTTTGGTGTGATAACATTTCTAAAAAATGCACCAATTCTGGAGATGGAATGGCCGGCTGAAGGGGTAGGAGGAGGCCGGATTTTTTTCTTTTAACAGCATGTGTGAATGTCCTGAAGGCTTATATACATGTTGTTAAATACATTTTTCTCAGCCTGATAGTCCAGAATATATAGAAGTTTGTCGCAAGTTGAGTCGGCGAATGTGTTTCAGTTCGAATTGGCGTTGTGCCCCTAATTCTTTCTCACATTGTGGGCAAAGAATGGGTAATTTGTTGTAGGAAGAAGAGGAATAGTGTACTAATATTGGTACCAGAAGAACGCGCCTCCGTAGGATGAAGAGGAATGTGGCGCGCTACGCCCCAGTCGGATCATGGAGAATCACATTTAGGTAGATATGGACACCAATTGCGTTCGAGAGCGTCGTACTTTCTGGGCCATCAGGCACTTTCCTATCTTTCACCTACATGATAGAAATTTTTGGTGTGATAACACTTCTAAAAAATGCACCAATTCTGGAGATGGAATGGCCGGCTGAAGGGGTAGGAGGAGGCCGGATTTTTTTCTTTTAACAGCATGTGTGAATGTCCTGAAGGCTTATATACATGTTGTTAAATACATTTTTCTCAGCCTGATAGTCCAGAATATATAGAAGTTTGTCGCAAGTTGTGTCGGCGAATGTGTTTCAGTTCGAATTGGCGTTGTGCCCCTAATTCTTTCTCACATTGGTGGCAAAGAATGGGTAATTTGTTGTAGGAAGAAGAGGAATAGTGTACTAATATTGGTACCAGAAGAACGCGCCTCCGTAGGATGAAGAGGAATGTGGCGCGCTACGCCCCAGTCGGATCATGGAGAATCACATTTAGGTAGATATGGACACCAATTGCGTTCGAGAGCGTCGTACTTTCTGGGCCATCAGGCACTTTCCTATCTTTCACCTACATGATAGAAATTTTTGGTGTGATAACACTTCAAAAAAATGCACCAATTCTGGAGATGGAATGGCCGGCTGAAGGGGTAGGAGGCCGGATTTTTTTCTTTTAACAGCATGTGTGAATGTCCTGAAGGCTTATATACATGTTGTTAAATACATTTTTCTCAGCCTGATAGTCCAGAATATATAGAAGTTTGTCGCAAGTTGAGTCGGCGAATGTGTTTCAGTTCGAATTGGCGTTGTGCCCCTAATTCTTTCTCACATTGTGGGCAAAGAATGGGTAATTTGTTGTAGGAAGAAGAGGAATAGTGTACTAATATTGGTACCAGAAGAACGCGCCTCCGTAGGATGAAGAGGAATGTGGCGCGCTACGCCCCAGTCGGATCATGGAGAATCACATTTAGGTAGATATGGACACCAATTGCGTTCGAGAGCGTCGTACTTTCTGGGCCATCAGGCACTTTCCTATCTTTCACCTACATGATAGAAATTTTTGGTGTGATAACACTTCTAAAAAATGCACCAATTCTGGAGATGGAATGGCCGGCTGAAGGGGTAGGAGGAGGCCGGATTTTTTTCTTTTAACAGCATGTGTGAATGTCCTGAAGGCTTATATACATGTTATTAAATACATTTTTCTCAGCCTGATAGTCCAGAATATATAGAAGTTTGTCGCAAGTTGTGTCGGCGAATGTGTTTCAGTTCGAATTGGCGTTGTGCCCCTAATTCTTTCTCACATTGTGGGCAAAGAATGGGTAATTTGTTGTAGGAAGAAGAGGAATAGTGTACTAATATTGGTACCAGAAGAACGCGCCTCCGTAGGATGAAGAGGAATGTGGCGCGCTACGCCCCAGTCGGATCATGGAGAATCACATTTAGGTAGATATGGACACCAATTGCGTTCGAGAGCGTCGTACTTTCTGGGCCATCAGGCACTTTCCTATCTTTCACCTACATGATAGAAATTTTTGGTGTGATAACACTTCTAAAAAATGCACCAATTCTGGAGATGGAATGGCCGGCTGAAGGGGTAGGAGGAGGCCGGATTTTTTCTTTTAACAGCATGTGTGAATGTCCTGAAGGCTTATATACATGTTGTTAAATACATTTTTCTCAGCCTGATAGTCCAGAATTTATAGAAGTTTGTCACAAGTTGAGTCGGCGAATGTGTTTCAGTTCGAATTGGCGTTGTGCCCCTAATTCTTTCCCACATTGTGGGCAAAGAATGGGTAATTTGTTGTAGGAAGAAGAGGAATAGTGTACTAATATTGGTACCAGAAGAACGCGCCTCCGTAGGATGAAGAGGAATGTGGCGCGCTACGCCCCAGTCGGATCATGGAGAATCACATTTAGGTAGATATGGACACCAATTGCGTTCGAGAGCGTCGTACTTTCTGGGCCATCAGGCACTTTCCTATCTTTCACCTACATGATAGGAATTTTTGGTGTGATAACACTTCTAAAAAATGCACCAATTCTGGAGATGGAATGGCCGGCTGAAGGGGTAGGAGGAGGCCGGATTTTTTTCTTTTAACAGCATGTGTGAATGTCCTGAAGGCTTATATACATGTTGTTAAATACATTTTTCTCAGCCTGATAGTCCAGAATTTATAGAAGTTTGTCACAAGTTGAGTCGGCGAATGTGTTTCAGTTCGAATTGGCGTTGTGCCCCTAATTCTTTCCCACATTGTGGGCAAAGAATGGGTAATTTGTTGTAGGAAGAAGAGGAATAGTGTACTAATATTGGTACCAGAAGAACGCGCCTCCGTAGGATGAAGAGGAATGTGGCGCGCTACGCCCCAGTCGGATCATGGAGAATCACATTTAGGTAGATATGGACACCAATTGCGTTCGAGAGCGTCGTACTTTCTGGGCCATCAGGCACTTTCCTATCTTTCACCTACATGATAGAAATTTTTGGTGTGATAACACTTCTAAAAAATGCACCAATTCTGGAGATGGAATGGCCGGCTGAAGGGGTAGGAGGAGGCCGGATTTTTTTCTTTTAACAGCATGTGTGAATGTCCTGAAGGCTTATATACATGTTGTTAAATACATTTTTCTCAGCCTGATAGTCCAGAATTTATAGAAGTTTGTCACAAGTTGAGTCGGCGAATGTGTTTCAGTTCGAATTGGCGTTGTGCCCCTAATTCTTTCCCACATTGTGGGCAAAGAATGGGTAATTTGTTGTAGGAAGAAGAGGAATAGTGTACTAATATTGGTACCAGAAGAACGCGCCTCCGTAGGATGAAGAGGAATGTGGCGCGCTACGCCCCAGTCGGATCATGGAGAATCACATTTAGGTAGATATGGACACCAATTGCGTTCGAGAGCGTCGTACTTTCTGGGCCATCAGGCACTTTCCTATCTTTCACCTACATGATAGAAATTTTTGGTGTGATAACACTTCTAAAAAATGCACCAATTCTGGAGATGGAATGGCCGGCTGAAGGGGTAGGAGGAGGCCGGATTTTTTCTTTTAACAGCATGTGTGAATGTCCTGAAGGCTTATATACATGTTGTTAAATACATTTTTCTCAGCCTGATAGTCCAGAATTTATAGAAGTTTGTCACAAGTTGAGTCGGCGAATGTGTTTCAGTTCGAATTGGCGTTGTGCCCCTAATTCTTTCCCACATTGTGGGCAAAGAATGGGTAATTTGTTGTAGGAAGAAGAGGAATAGTGTACTAATATTGGTACCAGAAGAACGCGCCTCCGTAGGATGAAGAGGAATGTGGCGCGCTACGCCCCAGTCGGATCATGGAGAATCACATTTAGGTAGATATGGACACCAATTGCGTTCGAGAGCGTCGTACTTTCTGGGCCATCAGGCACTTTCCTATCTTTCACCTACATGATAGAAATTTTTGGTGTGATAACACTTCTAAAAAATGCACCAATTCTGGAGATGGAATGGCCGGCTGAAGGGGTAGGAGGAGGCCGGATTTTTTCTTTTAACAGCATGTGTGAATGTCCTGAAGGCTTATATACATGTTGTTAAATACATTTTTCTCAGCCTGATAGTCCAGAATTTATAGAAGTTTGTCACAAGTTGAGTCGGCGAATGTGTTTCAGTTCGAATTGGCGTTGTGCCCCTAATTCTTTCCCACATTGTGGGCAAAGAATGGGTAATTTGTTGTAGGAAGAAGAGGAATAGTGTACTAATATTGGTACCAGAAGAACGCGCCTCCGTAGGATGAAGAGGAATGTGGCGCGCTACGCCCCAGTCGGATCATGGAGAATCACATTTAGGTAGATATGGACACCAATTGCGTTCGAGAGCGTCGTACTTTCTGGGCCATCAGGCACTTTCCTATCTTTCACCTACATGATAGGAATTTTTGGTGTGATAACACTTCTAAAAAATGCACCAATTCTGGAGATGGAATGGCCGGCTGAAGGGGTAGGAGGAGGCCGGATTTTTTTCTTTTAACAGCATGTGTGAATGTCCTGAAGGCTTATATACATGTTGTTAAATACATTTTTCTCAGCCTGATAGTCCAGAATTTATAGAAGTTTGTCACAAGTTGAGTCGGCGAATGTGTTTCAGTTCGAATTGGCGTTGTGCCCCTAATTCTTTCCCACATTGTGGGCAAAGAATGGGTAATTTGTTGTAGGAAGAAGAGGAATAGTGTACTAATATTGGTACCAGAAGAACGCGCCTCCATAGGATGAAGAGGAATGTGGCGCGCTACGCCCCAGTCGGATCATGGAGAATCACATTTAGGTAGATATGGACACCAATTGCGTTCGAGAGCGTCGTACTTTCTGGGCCATCAGGCACTTTCCTATCTTTCACCTACATGATAGAAATTTTTGGTGTGATAACACTTCTAAAAAATGCACCAATTCTGGAGATGGAATGGCCGGCTGAAGGGGTAGGAGGAGGCCGGATTTTTTTCTTTTAACAGCATGTGTGAATGTCCTGAAGGCTTATATACATGTTGTTAAATACATTTTTCTCAGCCTGATAGTCCAGAATTTATAGAAGTTTGTCACAAGTTGAGTCGGCGAATGTGTTTCAGTTCGAATTGGCGTTGTGCCCCTAATTCTTTCCCACATTGTGGGCAAAGAATGGGTAATTTGTTGTAGGAAGAAGAGGAATAGTGTACTAATATTGGTACCAGAAGAACGCGCCTCCGTAGGATGAAGAGGAATGTGGCGCGCTACGCCCCAGTCGGATCATGGAGAATCACATTTAGGTAGATATGGACACCAATTGCGTTCGAGAGCGTCGTACTTTCTGGGCCATCAGGCACTTTCCTATCTTTCACCTACATGATAGAAATTTTTGGTGTGATAACACTTCTAAAAAATGCACCAATTCTGGAGATGGAATGGCCGGCTGAAGGGGTAGGAGGAGGCCGGATTTTTTCTTTTAACAGCATGTGTGAATGTCCTGAAGGCTTATATACATGTTGTTAAATACATTTTTCTCAGCCTGATAGTCCAGAATTTATAGAAGTTTGTCACAAGTTGAGTCGGCGAATGTGTTTCAGTTCGAATTGGCGTTGTGCCCCTAATTCTTTCCCACATTGTGGGCAAAGAATGGGTAATTTGTTGTAGGAAGAAGAGGAATAGTGTACTAATATTGGTACCAGAAGAACGCGCCTCCGTAGGATGAAGAGGAATGTGGCGCGCTACGCCCCAGTCGGATCATGGAGAATCACATTTAGGTAGATATGGACACCAATTGCGTTCGAGAGCGTCGTACTTTCTGGGCCATCAGGCACTTTCCTATCTTTCACCTACATGATAGGAATTTTTGGTGTGATAACACTTCTAAAAAATGCACCAATTCTGGAGATGGAATGGCCGGCTGAAGGGGTAGGAGGAGGCCGGATTTTTTTCTTTTAACAGCATGTGTGAATGTCCTGAAGGCTTATATACATGTTGTTAAATACATTTTTCTCAGCCTGATAGTCCAGAATTTATAGAAGTTTGTCACAAGTTGAGTCGGCGAATGTGTTTCAGTTCGAATTGGCGTTGTGCCCCTAATTCTTTCCCACATTGTGGGCAAAGAATGGGTAATTTGTTGTAGGAAGAAGAGGAATAGTGTACTAATATTGGTACCAGAAGAACGCGCCTCCGTAGGATGAAGAGGAATGTGGCGCGCTACGCCCCAGTCGGATCATGGAGAATCACATTTAGGTAGATATGGACACCAATTGCGTTCGAGAGCGTCATACTTTCTGGGCCATCAGGCACTTTCCTATCTTTCACCTACATGATAGGAATTTTTGGTGTGATAACATTTCTAAAAAATGCACCAATTCTGGAGATGGAATGGCCGGCTGAAGGGGTAGGAGGAGGCCGGATTTTTTTCTTTTAACAGCATGTGTGAATGTCCTGAAGGCTTATATACATGTTGTTAAATACATTTTTCTCAGCCTGATAGTCCAGAATATATAGAAGTTTGTCGCAAGTTGTGTCGGCGAATGTGTTTCAGTTCGAATTGGCGTTGTGCCCCTAATTCTTTCTCACATTGTGGGCAAAGAATGGGTAATTTGTTGTAGGAAAAAGAGGAATAGTGTACTAATATTGGTACCAGAAGAACGCGCCTCCGTAGGATGAAGAGGAATGTGGCGCGCTACGCCCCAGTCGGATCATGGAGAATCACATTTAGGTAGATATGGACACCAATTGCGTTCGAGAGCGTCGTACTTTCTGGGCCATCAGGCACTTTCCTATCTTTCACCTACATGATAGAAATTTTTGGTGTGATAACACTTCTAAAAAATGCACCAATTCTGGAGATGGAATGGCCGGCTGAAGGGGTAGGAGGAGGCCGGATTTTTTTCTTTTAACAGCATGTGTGAATGTCCTGAAGGCTTATATACATGTTGTTAAATACATTTTTCTCAGCCTGATAGTCCAGAATTTATAGAAGTTTGTCACAAGTTGAGTCGGCGAATGTGTTTCAGTTCGAATTGGCGTTGTGCCCCTAATTCTTTCCCACATTGTGGGCAAAGAATGGGTAATTTGTTGTAGGAAGAAGAGGAATAGTGTACTAATATTGGTACCAGAAGAACGCGCCTCCGTAGGATGAAGAGGAATGTGGCGCGCTACGCCCCAGTCGGATCATGGAGAATCACATTTAGGTAGATATGGACACCAATTGCGTTCGAGAGCGTCGTACTTTCTGGGCCATCAGGCACTTTCCTATCTTTCACCTACATGATAGGAATTTTTGGTGTGATAACACTTCTAAAAAATGCACCAATTCTGGAGATGGAATGGCCGGCTGAAGGGGTAGGAGGAGGCCGGATTTTTTTCTTTTAACAGCATGTGTGAATGTCCTGAAGGCTTATATACATGTTGTTAAATACATTTTTCTCAGCCTGATAGTCCAGAATTTATAGAAGTTTGTCACAAGTTGAGTCGGCGAATGTGTTTCAGTTCGAATTGGCGTTGTGCCCCTAATTCTTTCCCACATTGTGGGCAAAGAATTGGTAATTTGTTGTAGGAAGAAGAGGAATAGTGTACTACTATTGGTACCAGAAGAACGCGCCTCCGTAGGATGAAGAGGAATGTGGCGCGCTACGCCCCAGTCGGATCATGGAGAATCACATTTAGGTAGATATGGACACCAATTGCGTTCGAGAGCGTCGTACTTTCTGGGCCATCAGGCACTTTCCTATCCTTCACCTACATGATAGGAATTTTTGGTGTGATAACACTTCTAAAAAATGCACCAATTCTGGAGATGGAATGGCCGGCTGAAGGGGTAGGAGGAGGCCGGATTTTTTTCTTTTAACAGCATGTGTGAATGTCCTGAAGGCTTATATACATGTTGTTAAATACATTTTTCTCAGCCTGATAGTCCAGAATATATAGAAGTTTGTCGCAAGTTGAGTCGGCGAATGTGTTTCAGTTCGAATTGGCGTTGTGCCCCTAATTCTTTCTCACATTGGGGGCAAAGAATGGGTAATTTGTTGTAGGAAGAAGAGGAATAGTGTACTAATATTGGTACCAGAAGAACGCGCCTCCGTAGGATGAAGAGGAATGTGGCGCGCTACGCCCCAGTCGGATCATGGAGAATCACATTTAGGTAGATATGGACACCAATTGCGTTCGAGAGCGTCGTACTTTCTGGGCCATCAGGCACTTTCCTATCTTTCACCTACATGATAGAAATTTTTGGTGTGATAACACTTCTAAAAAATGCACCAATTCTGGAGATGGAATGGCCGGCTGAAGGGGTAGGAGGAGGCCGGATTTTTTTCTTTTAACAGCATGTGTGAATGTCCTGAAGGCTTATATACATGTTGTTAAATACATTTTTCTCAGCCTGATAGTCCAGAATATATAGAAGTTTGTCGCAAGTTGTGTCGGCGAATGTGTTTCAGTTCGAATTGGCGTTGTGCCCCTAATTCTTTCTCACATTGTGGGCAAAAAATGGGTAATTTGTTGTAGGAAGAAGAGGAATAGTGTACTAATATTGGTACCAGAAGAACGCGCCTCCGTAGGATGAAGAGGAATGTGGCGCGCTACGCCCCAGTCGGATCATGGAGAATCACATTTAGGTAGATATGGACACCAATTGCGTTCGAGAGCGTCGTACTTTCTGGGCCATCAGGCACTTTCCTATCTTTCACCTACATGATAGAAATTTTTGGTGTGATAACACTTCTAAAAAATGCACCAATTCTGGAGATGGAATGGCCGGCTGAAGGGGTAGGAGGAGGCCGGATTTTTTTCTTTTAACAGCATGTGTGAATGTCCTGAAGGCTTATATACATGTTGTTAAATACATTTTTCTCAGCCTGATAGTCCAGAATATATAGAAGTTTGTCGCAAGTTGTGTCGGCGAATGTGTTTCAGTTCGAATTGGCGTTGTGCCCCTAATTCTTTCTCACATTGTGGGCAAAGAATGGGTAATTTGTTGTAGGAAGAAGAGGAATAGTGTACTAATATTGGTACCAGAAGAACGCGCCTCCGTAGGATGAAGAGGAATGTGGCGCGCTACGCCCCAGTCGGATCATGGAGAATCACATTTAGGTAGATATGGACACCAATTGCGTTCGAGAGCGTCGTACTTTCTGGGCCATCAGGCACTTTCCTATCTTTCACCTACATGATAGAAATTTTTGGTGTGATAACACTTCTAAAAAATGCACCAATTCTGGAGATGGAATGGCCGGCTGAAGGGGTAGGAGGAGGCCGGATTTTTTTCTTTTAACAGCATGTGTGAATGTCCTGAAGGCTTATATACATGTTGTTAAATACATTTTTCTCAGCCTGATAGTCCAGAATTTATAGAAGTTTGTCACAAGTTGAGTCGGCGAATGTGTTTCAGTTCGAATTGGCGTTGTGCCCCTAATTCTTTCCCACATTGTGGGCAAAGAATGGGTAATTTGTTGTAGGAAGAAGAGGAATAGTGTACTAATATTGGTACCAGAAGAACGCGCCTCCGTAGGATGAAGAGGAATGTGGCGCGCTACGCCCCAGTCGGATCATGGAGAATCACATTTAGGTAGATATGGACACCAATTGCGTTCGAGAGCGTCGTACTTTCTGGGCCATCAGGCACTTTCCTATCTTTCACCTACATGATAGGAATTTTTGGTGTGATAACACTTCTAAAAAATGCACCAATTCTGGAGATGGAATGGCCGGCTGAAGGGGTAGGAGGAGGCCGGATTTTTTTCTTTTAACAGCATGTGTGAATGTCCTGAAGGCTTATATACATGTTGTTAAATACATTTTTCTCAGCCTGATAGTCCAGAATTTATAGAAGTTTGTCACAAGTTGAGTCGGCGAATGTGTTTCAGTTCGAATTGGCGTTGTGCCCCTAATTCTTTCCCACATTGTGGGCAAAGAATTGGTAATTTGTTGTAGGAAGAAGAGGTATAGTGTACTAATATTGGTACCAGAAGAACGCGCCTCCGTAGGATGAAGAGGAATGTGGCGCGCTACGCCCCAGTCGGATCATGGAGAATCACATTTAGGTAGATATGGACACCAATTGCGTTCGAGAGCGTCGTACTTTCTGGGCCATCAGGCACTTTCCTATCCTTCACCTACATGATAGGAATTTTTGGTGTGATAACACTTCTAAAAAATGCACCAATTCTGGAGATGGAATGGCCGGCTGAAGGGGTAGGAGGAGGCCGGATTTTTTTCTTTTAACAGCATGTGTGAATGTCCTGAAGGCTTATATACATGTTGTTAAATACATTTTTCTCAGCCTGATAGTCCAGAATATATAGAAGTTTGTCGCAAGTTGAGTCGGCGAATGTGTTTCAGTTCGAATTGGCGTTGTGCCCCTAATTCTTTCTCACATTGGGGGCAAAGAATGGGTAATTTGTTGTAGGAAGAAGAGGAATAGTGTACTAATATTGGTACCAGAAGAACGCGCCTCCGTAGGATGAAGAGGAATGTGGCGCGCTACGCCCCAGTCGGATCATGGAGAATCACATTTAGGTAGATATGGACACCAATTGCGTTCGAGAGCGTCGTACTTTCTGGGCCATCAGGCACTTTCCTATCTTTCACCTACATGATAGAAATTTTTGGTGTGATAACACTTCTAAAAAATGCACCAATTCTGGAGATGGAATGGCCGGCTGAAGGGGTAGGAGGAGGCCGGATTTTTTTCTTTTAACAGCATGTGTGAATGTCCTGAAGGCTTATATACATGTTGTTAAATACATTTTTCTCAGCCTGATAGTCCAGAATATATAGAAGTTTGTCGCAAGTTGTGTCGGCGAATGTGTTTCAGTTCGAATTGGCGTTGTGCCCCTAATTCTTTCTCACATTGTGGGCAAAGAATGGGTAATTTGTTGTAGGAAGAAGAGGAATAGTGTACTAATATTGGTACCAGAAGAACGCGCCTCCGTAGGATGAAGAGGAATGTGGTGCGCTACGCCCCAGTCGGATCATGGAGAATCACATTTAGGTAGATATGGACACCAATTGCGTTCGAGAGTGTCGTACTTTCTGGGCCATCAGGCACTTTCCTATCTTTCACCTACATGATAGAAATTTTTGGTGTGATAACACTTCTAAAAAATGCACCAATTCTGGAGATGGAATGGCCGGCTGAAGGGGTAGGAGGAGGCCGGATTTTTTTCTTTTAACAGCATGTGTGAATGTCCTGAAGGCTTATATACATGTTGTTAAATACATTTTTCTCAGCCTGATAGTCCAGAATATATAGAAGTTTGTCGCAAGTTGAGTCGGCGAATGTGTTTCAGTTCGAATTGGCGTTGTGCCCCTAATTCTTTCTCACATTGTGGGCAAAGAATGGGTAATTTGTTGTAGGAAGAAGAGGAATAGTGTACTAATATTGGTACCAGAAGAACGCGCCTCCGTAGGATGAAGAGGAATGTGGCGCGCTACGCCCCAGTCGGATCATGGAGAATCACATTTAGGTAGATATGGACACCAAT
Source organism: Rhinoderma darwinii (assembly GCF_050947455.1). NCBI lineage: Eukaryota > Metazoa > Chordata > Amphibia > Anura > Rhinodermatidae > Rhinoderma > Rhinoderma darwinii. The sequence continues at coordinate 76,512 of NW_027463611.1, forward strand.
TGCGTTCGAGAGCGTCATACTTTCTGGGCCATCAGGCACTTTCCTATCTTTCACCTACATGATAGGAATTTTTGGTGTGATAACATTTCTAAAAAATGCACCAATTCTGGAGATGGAATGGCCGGCTGAAGGGGTAGGAGGAGGCCGGATTTTTTTCTTTTAACAGCATGTGTGAATGTCCTGAAGGCTTATATACATGTTGTTAAATACATTTTTCTCAGCCTGATAGTCCAGAATATATAGAAGTTTGTCGCAAGTTGAGTCGGCGAATGTGTTTCAGTTCGAATTGGCGTTGTGCCCCTAATTCTTTCTCACATTGTGGGCAAAGAATGGGTAATTTGTTGTAGGAAGAAGAGGAATAGTGTACTAATATTGGTACCAGAAGAACGCGCCTCCGTAGGATGAAGAGGAATGTGGCGCGCTACGCCCCAGTCGGATCATGGAGAATCACATTTAGGTAGATATGGACACCAATTGCGTTCGAGAACGTCGTACTTTCTGGGCCATCAGGCACTTTCCTATCTTTCACCTACATGATAGAAATTTTTGGTGTGATAACACTTCTAAAAAATGCACCAATTCTGGAGATGGAATGGCCGGCTGAAGGGGTAGGAGGAGGCCGGATTTTTTTCTTTTAACAGCATGTGTGAATGTCCTGAAGGCTTATATACATGTTGTTAAATACATTTTTCTCAGCCTGATAGTCCAGAATATATAGAAGTTTGTCGCAAGTTGTGTCGGCGAATGTGTTTCAGTTCGAATTGGCGTTGTGCCCCTAATTCTTTCTCACATTGTGGGCAAAGAATGGGTAATTTGTTGTAGGAAGAAGAGGAATAGTGTACTAATATTGGTACCAGAAGAACGCGCCTCCGTAGGATGAAGAGGAATGTGGCGCGCTACGCCCCAGTCGGATCATGGAGAATCACATTTAGGTAGATATGGACACCAATTGCGTTCGAGAGCGTCGTACTTTCTGGGCCATCAGGCACTTTCCTATCTTTCACCTACATGATAGAAATTTTTGGTGTGATAACACTTCTAAAAAATGCACCAATTCTGGAGATGGAATGGCCGGCTGAAGGGGTAGGAGGAGGCCGGATTTTTTTCTTTTAACAGCATGTGTGAATGTCCTGAAGGCTTATATACATGTTGTTAAATAAATTTTTCTCAGCCTGATAGTCCAGAATATATAGAAGTTTGTCGCAAGTTGAGTCGGCAAATGTGTTTCAGTTCGAATTGGCGTTGTGCCCCTAATTCTTTCTCACATTGTGGGCAAAGAATGGGTAATTTGTTGTAAGAAGAAGAGGAATAGTGTACTAATATTGGTACCAGAAGAACGCGCCTCCGTAGGATGAAGAGGAATGTGGCGCGCTACGCCCCAGTCGGATCATGGAGAATCACATTTAGGTAGATATGGACACCAATTGCGTTCGAGAGCGTCGTACTTTCTGGGCCATCAGGCACTTTCCTATCTTTCACCTACATGATAGAAATTTTTGGTGTGATAACACTTCTAAAAAATGCACCAATTCTGGAGATGGAATGGCCGGCTGAAGGGGTAGGAGGAGGCCGGATTTTTTTCTTTTAACAGCATGTGTGAATGTCCTGAAGGCTTATATACATGTTGTTAAATACATTTTTCTCAGCCTGATAGTCCAGAATTTATAGAAGTTTGTCACAAGTTGAGTCGGCGAATGTGTTTCAGTTCGAATTGGCGTTGTGCCCCTAATTCTTTCCCACATTGTGGGCAAAGAATGGGTAATTTGTTGTAGGAAGAAGAGGAATAGTGTACTAATATTGGTACCAGAAGAACGCGCCTCCGTAGGATGAAGAGGAATGTGGCGCGCTACGCCCCAGTCGGATCATGGAGAATCACATTTAGGTAGATATGGACACCAATTGCGTTCGAGAGCGTCGTACTTTCTGGGCCATCAGGCACTTTCCTATCTTTCACCTACATGATAGGAATTTTTGGTGTGATAACACTTCTAAAAAATGCACCAATTCTGGAGATGGAATGGCCGGCTGAAGGGGTAGGAGGAGGCCGGATTTTTTTCTTTTAACAGCATGTGTGAATGTCCTGAAGGCTTATATACATGTTGTTAAATACATTTTTCTCAGCCTGATAGTCCAGAATTTATAGAAGTTTGTCACAAGTTGAGTCGGCGAATGTGTTTCAGTTCGAATTGGCGTTGTGCCCCTAATTCTTTCCCACATTGTGGGCAAAGAATGGGTAATTTGTTGTAGGAAGAAGAGGAATAGTGTACTAATATTGGTACCAGAAGAACGCGCCTCCGTAGGATGAAGAGGAATGTGGCGCGCTACGCCCCAGTCGGATCATGGAGAATCACATTTAGGTAGATATGGACACCAATTGCGTTCAAGAGCGTCGTACTTTCTGGGCCATCAGGCACTTTCCTATCTTTCACCTACATGATAGAAATTTTTGGTGTGATAACACTTCTAAAAAATGCACCAATTCTGGAGATGGAATGGCCGGCTGAAGGGGTAGGAGGAGGCCGGATTTTTTTCTTTTAACAGCATGTGTGAATGTCCTGAAGGCTTATATACATGTTGTTAAATACATTTTTCTCAGCCTGATAGTCCAGAATTTATAGAAGTTTGTCACAAGTTGAGTCGGCGAATGTGTTTCAGTTCGAATTGGCGTTGTGCCCCTAATTCTTTCCCACATTGTGGGCAAAGAATGGGTAATTTGTTGTAGGAAGAAGAGGAATAGTGTACTAATATTGGTACCAGAAGAACGCGCCTCCGTAGGATGAAGAGGAATGTGGCGCGCTACGCCCCAGTCGGATCATGGAGAATCACATTTAGGTAGATATGGACACCAATTGCGTTCGAGAGCGTCGTACTTTCTGGGCCATCAGGCACTTTCCTATCTTTCACCTACATGATAGAAATTTTTGGTGTGATAACACTTCTAAAAAATGCACCAATTCTGGAGATGGAATGGCCGGCTGAAGGGGTAGGAGGAGGCCGGATTTTTTCTTTTAACAGCATGTGTGAATGTCCTGAAGGCTTATATACATGTTGTTAAATACATTTTTCTCAGCCTGATAGTCCAGAATTTATAGAAGTTTGTCACAAGT